>NC_080380.1:48652124-48806120 GCF_014773155.1 Arachis stenosperma
ATAGATTCATCTCAAGGGTGCATCAAGACCACTTCTATGAAGTTGTGGCCTTGAAGAAGGTGATCCCGAGGTCCTTTTCACTCAAAAAGGGTGAATATCCGGAGATCCGCCATGAGATCCGAAGAAGAGGTTGGGAAGTACTTACCAACCCCATTCAACAAGTCAAATCTTGATGGTTCAAGAGTTCTATGCCAATGCATGGATCACCAAGAACCAGACCAAGTGTGAACCCGAATCCAAAGAATTATCTCACTATGGTTCGGGGGAAATACTTGGATTTTAGTCCGAAAGTGTGAGGTTAGCGTTCAACTTGCCTATGATGCAAGGAGATGAACATTCTTACACTAGAAGGGTCACTTTGATCAAAGGTTGGACCAAGTCCTCACAGTCATATGTGAAGGGCGCCCATGGAAGAGAGATTCAAGAGGCAAGCCGGTTCAATTGAGAAGGCATGGACCTCAAGCCCGTGGCTAGAGGATGGTTGGAGTTTATACAACGCTCATCTTCCACTAGCACCGGTCCGAAGTACCATAGACCGAGCTATCATGATCCATAGCATCATGATTGGAAAAGAAATAGAGGTTCATGAGGTTATAGCCCAAGAACTCTATAAGGTGGCGGACAAGTCCTCTACCTTGGCAAGATTAGCCTTTCCTCATCTCATTTGTCACCCCTGTTATTCAGTTGGAGTTGACATAGAGGGAGACACCCCCATTGATGAGGACAAGCCCATCACCAAGAAAAGGATGGAGCACACAAGAGATCCCACTCATCATGAGATCCCTGAGATTCCTCAAGGGATGCACTTTCCTCCACAAAACTATTGGGAGCAACTAAACACCTCCCTAGGAGAATTGAGTTCCAACATGGGACAACTAAGGGTGGAGCATCAAGAACACTCCATCATCCTCCATGAAATTAGAGAAGATCAAAGAATCATGAGAGAGGAGCAACAAAGACAAGGAAGAGACATTGAGGAGCTCAAGCACTCCATAGGATCTTCAAGAGGAAGAAAGAGCCGCCATCACTAAGGTGGACCCGTTCCTTGATTTCCTTGTTCTTTATTCTTCTATTTTTCGAGTTTTATGCTTATGTTTGTCCATGTTTGTGTCTTGTGATCATTAGTGTCTTAGTGTCTATGCCTTAAAGTTATGAATGTCCTATGAATCCATCACCTTTCTTGAATAAAAATGTGCTTAATTGAAAAGGAGAAGAATTGCATGAATTTTGAATTTTATAACAGTTTAATTATTTTGATGTGGTGGCAATACTTTTGTTCTCTGAATGTATGCTTAAACAGTGCATATGTCTTTTGAATTTGTGATTCATGAATGTTGGCTCTTGAAAGAATGATGAAGAAGGAGACATGTTACTGAGGATCTGAAAAATCATAAAAATGATTCTTGAAGCAAGAAAAAGCAGTGAATACAAAAAAAAAAGAAAGCAAGCGAAAAAAAAAAAAAAGAGAAAAACCGAAAAAAAAAACGAAAAAGAAAGAAAAAAAGAAAGAAATAAAGTTGTGATCCAAGGCAATAAGAGTGTGCTTAAGAACCCTGGACACCTCTAATTGGGGACTCTAGCAAAGCTGAGTCACAATCTGAAAAGGTTCACCCAATTATGTGTCTGTGGCATGTATGTATCCGGTGGTAATACTGGAAGACAGAGTGCTTTGGGCCACAGCCAAGACTCAATAAGTAGCTTTGTTCAAGAATCATCATACTTTACTAGGAGAATCATTAACACTATATGGATTCTAAGTTCCTAAAGAAGCCAATCATTCTGAATTTCAAAGGATAGAGTGAGATGCCAAAAAACTATTCAGAGGCAAAAAGCTAAAAAGCCCGCTCATCTAATTAATACTGATCTTCATAGATTTTTAGAATTCATGCATATTCTCTTCTTTTTATCTTATTTGATCTTCAGTGCTTGGGACAAGCAACAATTTAAGTTTGGTGTTGTGATGAGCGGATAATTTGTATGCTTTTTGGCATTGTTTTTAGTATGTTTTTGGTAGTTTTAGTTGTGTTCTTAGTATATTTTTATTAGTTTTTAGTTAAAATTCACTTTTCTGGACTTTACCATGATTTTGTGTGTTTTTCTGTGATTTCAGGTATTTTCTGGCTGAAATTGAAGGTTCTGAGCAAAAATCTGATTCAGAGACTGAAAAGGACTGCAGATGCTGTTGGATTCTGACCTCCCTGCACTCGAAGTGGATTTTCTGGAGCTACAGAAGCCCAATTGGCGCGCTCTCAACGGCGTTGGAAAGTAGACATCCTGGGCTTTCCAGCAATATATGATAGTCCATACTTTGCCCAAGATTTGATGGCCCAAACCGGCGTTCAAAGTCACCTACAGAAATTCCAGCGTTAAACGCCGGAACTGGCACCTAATTGGGAGTTAAACGCCCAAACTGGCATAAAAGCTGGCGTTTAACTCCAAGAGAAGTCTCTACACGAAATGCTTCATTGCTCAGCCCAAGCACACACCAAGTGGGCCCGGAAGTGGATTTTTTATGTCATTTACTCATCTTTGTACACCTTAGGCTACTAGTTTTCTATAAGTAGGACCTTTTACTATTGTATTAGGGGACTTTGGTAGCTATCTTCATTTTCATGCTATCTTAGATCACTGGGAGGCTGGCCTCACGGCCATGCCTAGACCTTGTTCTTATGTATTTTCAACGGTGGAGTTTCTACACACCATAGATTAAGGTGTGGAGCTCTGCTGTACCTCGAGTATTAATGCAATTACTATTGTTCTTCTATTCACTTCCGCTTGTTCTTTGTCCAAGATATCACTTGTTCTTCAACTTGATGAATGTGATGATCCGTGACACTCATCATCATTCTCACTTATGACAAGGTGACTGACAACCACTTTGTTCTAAAGCAACAAGGCCCTAGTGTTTATCTCTTGGATTCCTGATTACACGATGCATGGTTGATCGCCTGACAACCGAGTGCTCGCCTGACAAACGAGCCAGCCATTCCGTGAGATCAGAGTCTTCGTGGTATAGGCAAGAATTGATGGCGGCATTCAAGAGAATCCGGAAGGTCTAACCTTGTCTGTGGTATTCTGAGTAGGATTCAATGATTGAATGACTGTGACGTGCTTCAAACTCCTGAGGGCGGGGCGTTAGTGACAGACGCAAAAGAATCACTGGATTCTATTCCGACCTGAACGAGAACCGACAGATGAATTCCGCGTGCTGTGACAGAGCATTTGCAATCGTTTTCACTGAGAGGATGGGAGGTAGCCACTGACAATGGTGAAACCCTTGCATAAGCTTGCCATGGAAAGGAGTAAGAAGGATTGGATGAAGACAGTAGGAAAGCAGAGAGACGGAAGGGAAGGCATCTTCATTCGCTTATCTGAAGCTCTCACCAATGATATACATAAGTATCTCTATCTTTATCTTTATGCTTTATTCATCATCTATACCCATTTGAGTCTGCCTGACTAAGATTTACAAGGTGACCATAGCTTGCTTCATAGCAACAATCTCCGTGGGATCGACCCTTACTCGCGTAAGGTTTATTACTTGGACGACCCAGTGCACTTGCTGGTTAGTTGTGCGAAGTTGTGTTTATGCCATGGTATTGAGCACCAAGTCTTTGGAGCCATTGCCGGGGATTGTTCGAGTTTTGAGTTGTAGTGATCACAATTTCGTGCACCAAAATACCTGAAATCACAAAAAAACACACAAACTCAAAGTCTTGAAATGTCAATTTTGCTTAAAAACTAATAAAAATATACTAAAAAGTAGCTAGATCTTACTAAAAACTATCTAAAAACAATGCCAAAAAGTGTATAAATTATCCGCTCATCACAACACCAAACTTAAATTGTTGCTTGTCCCCAAGCAACTGAAAACAAAATAAGATAAAAAGAAGAGAATATACAATGAATCTCACAATATCAATGAAACTTAGTCCCAATTAGATGAGCGGGGCTAGTAGCTTTTTGCTTCTGAACAGTTTTGGCATCTCACTTTATCCTTTGAAATTCATAATGATTGGCATCTATAGGAACTCAGAATTTTAGATAGTGTTATTGATTCTCCTAGTTCCATATCTTGATTCTTGAACACAGCTACTTTATGAGTCTTGGCCGTGGCCCTAAGCACTTTGTTTTCCAGTATTACCACCGGATACATAAATGCCACAGACACATAACTGGGTGAACCTTTTCAGATTATGACTTAGCTTTGCTAAAGTCCCCAATTAGAGGTGTCCAGAGTTCTTAAGCACACTCTTTTTGCTTTGGATCATGAATTTAACCACTCAGTCTCAAAGTTTTCACTTGGACCTTCATGACACAAGCACATGGTTAGGGATAGCTTGATTTAGCCACTTAGGCCAGGATTTTATTCCTTTGGGCCCTCCTATCCAATGATGCTCAAAGCCTTGGATCCTCTTTACCCTTGCCTTTTGGTTTAAAGGACTATTGGCTTTTTCTGCTTGCTTTTCCATTTTCTTTCTTTCTCTTTTTTTTTCGCCACTTTTTTTCAAATTTTTTTACTGCTTTTTCTTGCTTCAAGAATCAATTTCATGATTTTTTAGATTATCAATAATATTTCTCTTTGTTTATCATTCTTTCAAGAGCCAACAATTTTAACATTCATAAACTTCACTATAAAAAATATGCACTGTTCAAGCATTCATTCAGAAAACAAAAAGTATTGCCACCACATCAAAATAATTAAACTAATTTCAAGATAAAATTTGAAATCCAAGTACTTCTTGTTCTTTTGTAATTAGGCACATTTTTCATTTAAGAGAGGTGAAGGATTCATGGAATTATTCATAGCCTTAAGACATAAACACTAGACACTAATGATCATGTAATGAAGGCACAAACATAGACAAACATAAAGCATCAAATTCGAAAAACAGAAAAATAAGAACAAGGAAATCAAAGAACGGGTCCTCCTTAGTGATGGCGGCTAGTTCTTCCTCTTGAAGATCCAATGGAACGCCTGAGCTCCTCTATGCATAGGTGACAAATGAAATGAGGAAAGGCTAACCTTGCCAAAGTGGAGGACTTGTCAGCCACCTTGTAGAGTTCTAAAGGTATGATCTCATAAACTTCCACTTCCTCCCCAATCATGATGCTTTGGATCATGATGGTCCGCACAGTCACTTCAGAACGGTTGCTAGTAGGAATGATGGAGCGTTGGATGAATTGCAACCATCCTCTAGCCATAGGCTTAAGGTCCGGTCTTCTCAATTGAACCGGCTTGCCTCTTGAGTCTCTTTTCTATTGATCTCCTTCCACACATATGTCCATGAGGACTTGGTCCAACCTTTGATCAAAGTTGACCCTTCTAGTGTAGGAGCGTGCGTTTTCTTGCATCATTGGCAAGTTGAACGCCAACCTTACATTTTTCGAACTGAAATCTACGTATTTCCCCTGAACCATTGTAAGCCAATTCTTTGGATTCGGGTTCATACTTTGATCATGGTTCCTAGTGATCCATGCATTGGCATAGAACTCTTGAACCATTAAGATTTTGACTTGTTGAATGGGGTTAGTGAGAACTTCCCAACCTCTTCTTCGGATCTCATGTCGTTTCTCTGGATACTCATTCTTCTTGAGAATGAAAGGGACCTCAGGGATCACCTTCTTCTTGGCCAAAACTTCATAGAAGTGGTCTTGATAGACCTTTGAGATGAATCTCTCCATCTCCCATGACTCGAAGGTAGAAGCTTTTGCCTTCCCTTTCCTCTTTCTAGAGGTTTCTCCGGCCTTAGGTGCCATAAATGGTTATGGAAAAACAAAAAGCAATGCTTTTACCACACCAAACTTAAAAGGTTTGCTCGTCTTCGAGCAAAAGAAGAAAGAAAGAGGGTAAGAAGAGGAAAATAGAGGAGATTGAGGGAGAGATAGGTTCAGCCAAGGGGGTAGAAAAGTGTTTGTGATGTGTGAAAATGAAGGAGTGAAGAGGGGTATTTATAGGGAAAGAAAATGAGAGTGGCCGAATGGAATTGGATGGGTTTGGGAGGGAAGAGTGTTTGAATTTGAAAGTGAGGTAGGTGGGGTTTTTGGGGAAGAGGGATGGAGGTGATTGGTGAAGAGAATATAAGGAAGAAAATAGAATTTGATAGGTGAGTGGTGTTTTGGGTAGAGTGTTATAGAGATGTGTGAGGGGGAGAGAGAGAGGTGGGGTAGGTGGGGATCCTGTGGGGTCCACATATCCTGAGGGGTCAAGAACTTCTCATCCCTGCTCCATTTAGGCGTGCAAAAATGCCCTTAGATTGCAATTCTGGTGTTTAACGCCAGACTGCTGCCTGTTTCTGGCGTTAAATGCCAACTTTTATACCTTTCCTGGCATTTAACGCCAAGCTGTTGCTTGTTTCTGGCATTTAATGCCAGTTTGATGCTCTGTTCTGGCGTTAAATGCCAGTCTGGTGCCTATTTCTGGCGTTAAATGCTCAGAATGGTGCCAGACTGGGCGTTTAATGCCCATTCTGCCACTCTTACTGGCGTTTAAACGCCAGTAAGCTTATCTTCCAGGGTGTGCTATTTTTAATGCTATTTTTGAATTTGCTTTGATTTTTTGCAGTTATTTTTGTGACTCCACATGATCATCAACCTAAAGAAAATATGAAATAACATAGATAAATAAAAATTGGGTTGCCTCCCAATAAGTGCTTCTTTAATGTCAATAGCTTGACAGTGGGCTCTCATGGAGCCTTATAAATATTCAGAGCATGATTGGGGCCTCTTAACACTAAACTTAGAGTTTGGTTGTGGTCTCTTAATACCAAACTTAGAGTTTGGTTCTGGCCTCCCAACACCAAACTTAGAGTTTGAATGTGAGGGCTTTGTTTGACTCAGTATTGAGAGAAGCTTTTCATGCTTCCTCTCCACGTGTATAGAAGGAGAACCTTGAGTCTTGAATACAAGGTAGTCCTCATTTAATTGAAGGACCAACTCTCCTCTGTCAACATCAATCACAACTTTTGCTGTGGCTAGGAAAGGTCTGCCAAGGATGATGGATTCATCCTCATCCTTTCCAGTGTCTAGGATTATGAAATTAGCATGGATGTAAAGGCCTTCAACCTTTACTAGCACATCCTCTACTAGTCCATAAGCCTTTTTCATGGATTTGTCTGCCATCTCTAGTGAGATTCTTACAGCTTGAACCTCAAAGATTCCCAGTTTCTCCATGACAGAGAGTGGCATGAGGTTTATGCCTGACCTCAGGTCACACAGAGCCTTCTCAAAGGTCATGGTGCCTATGGTACAAGGTATTAAGAACCTTCCGGGATCCTCTTTCTTTTGAGGTAATGTCTGCCTAATCAAGTTATTCAGTTCATTGGTGAGCAAGGGGGTTCATCCACCCAAGTCTCATTACCAAATAACTTGGCATTCAGCTTCATGATTGCTCTAAGGTACTTAGCAACTTGCTCTTCAGTAATATCTTCATCCTCTTCACAGGAGGAATAGTCATCAGAGCTCATGAATGGCAGAAGTAGGTTCAATGGAATCTCTATGGCCTCTAGATGAGCCTCATATTCCTTAGGTTCTTCAAATGGGAACTCCTTTCTGTTCAGAGGACGTCCCATGAGGTCTTCCTCACTGGGATTCATGTCCTCCTCTTCCTCTCTAGGTTCGGCCACACCAAGTAAGGTTATGGCCTTGCACTCTCTTTTTGGATTCTCTTCTGTATTGCTTGGGAGAGTACTAGGAGGAGTTTCAGTGACCTTTTTACTCAGCTGGCCCACTCGTGCCTCCAAATTTCTAATGGAGGACCTTGTTTCATTCATGAAACTTAGAGTGGCCTTAGATAGATCAGAGACTATGTTTGCTAAGCTAGAGGGGCTCTGCTCAGAATTCTCTGCCTGTTGCTGAGAGGATGATGGAAAAGATTGTCTATTGCTAAACCTGTTTCTTCCACCATTATTAAAGCCTTGTTGAGGCTTTTGTTGATTCTTCCATGAGAAATTTGGATGATTTCTCCATGAGGGATTATAGGTGTTTCCATAGGCTTCACCCATGTAATTCACCTCTGCCATTGCAGGGTTCTCAGGATTATAAGCTTTTTCTTCAGAAGATGCTTCTTTAGTACTGTTGGATGCATTTTGCAAACCATTCAGACTCTGAGAAATCATATTGACTTGCTGAGTCAACATTTTGTTCTAAGCCAATATAGCATTCAGAGCATCAATTTCAAGAACTCCCTTCCTCTGAGGCGTCCCATTACTCACAGGATTCCTTTCAGAGGTGTACATGAACTGGTTATTTGTAACCATTTTAATGAGTTCCTGAGCTTCTGCAAGCATTTTCTTTAGGTGAATAGATCCACCTGCAGAATGGTCTAATGACATCTTAGACAATTCAGACAGACAATCATAAAATATATCCAGGATGGTCCATTCTGAAAGCATGTCAGAAAGACACTTTTTGGTCAGTTGCTTGTATCTTTTCCAAGCTTCATAGAGGGATTCACCTTCTTTTTGCCTGAAGGTTTGAACATCCACTCTAAGCTTGCTCAGCTTTTGAGGAGGAAAGAATTTGGCTAAAAAAGCCATGACCAGCATATCCCAAGAGTTCAGGGTATCTCTAGGTTGAGAGTTCAACCATATTCTAGCTCTGTCTCTTACAGCAAAAGGAAAAAGCATAAGCTTATAGACCTCGGGATCAACTCCATTGATCTTAATAGTATCACAAATCTAAAAGAATTCAGTTAAGAACTGAAAAGGATCTTCTGATGGAAGTCTATGAAACTTGCAATTCTGTTGCATCAGAGAAACTAATTGAGGCTTAAGCTCAATATTGTTTGCTCTAATGGCAAGGATTGAGATACTTCTTCCATGGAAGTTAGAATTTGGTGCAGTAAAGTCACCAAGCACCTTCCTTGCATTGTTGTTGTTGGGTTCGACTGCCATATCCTTTTTCTGTTCGAAAATTTTAGTTAGGTCCTCTTCAGAGTATTGTGCTTTAGCTGCTCTTAGCTTTCTCTTCAAGGTCCTTTCAGGTTCAGGATCAGCTTCAACAAGAATGCCTCTTTCCTTGTTCCTGCTCATATGAGAGAGAAGAAAACAAAGAAAGTATGGAATCCTCTATGTCACAGTATAGGGATTCCTTTATGTGAGTAGAAGAGAAGAATAATAAGAATGATGAAAGAAAGAGAAAAATTTGAACTCAGAGAGAGGGAGAGGGTTCGAATTTTTGATAAGTGGAGGAGAAGTGTTAGTAAATAAATAAAATAAATAGAAGGAGAGAGGGGGAAGTTTTCGAAAATAATTAAAAGGAAAAGGAGAATATTTTTGTTTTTATTTTAAAATTTAGTTAGAATTTGAAAATTAAGAGAAGAAATAGAATTTTGATAAAGAAGTTAATGATTTTCGACAATTAGAGAGAGAAAAGTAGTTAGGTGGTTTTGAAAAAGATAAGAGTTTTAAAATCAAACAAAAAGTTAAGTAGTTAATTGAAAAAGATTTGAAAATCATTTTGGAAAGATAAGAAGTTAGAAAAGATTTTTGAAATCAAAATTTAAAAAGATATTATTGAAAAAGATATGTTTGAAAAGATATGATTGAAAAGATATGATTAAAAATATATTATTGAAATTTATTTTGAAAAAGAAATTTAGAAAGATTTGATTTTGAAAATTAAAGTTAATGACTTGACTAACAAGAAACTACAAGATATGATTCTAGAATTTAAAGGTTGAACCTTTCTTAACAAGAAAGTAACAAACTTGAAATTTTTGAATCAATCACATTAATTGTTAGTAAATTTTTTGAAAATTATGAAATAAAGATAAGAAAAAGATTTTGAAAATCAATTTTTTAAAATTTTTTCGAAAAACTTGAAATAAAAATGAAAAAGTTTTTATTTTGAAAAAGATTTTGAAAAGATAATTTTTTTGAAATTGAAATCTTGACTTGACTAACAAGAAACAACTTATTTTAAAAAATTTTGACTAAGTCAACCAAAAGATTTCGAAATTTATGAGTGAAAAAACGAAAAGATATTTTTTTATTTTTGAATTTTTAATGAGGAGAGAGAAAAACCACAAAATGACTCAACACATAAAAATTTTGGATTAAAATAAATGATGCATGCAAGAACACTATGAATGTCAAGATGAACACCAAGAACACTTTGAAGATCATGATGAACATCAAGAACTTATTTTTGAAAAATTTTCAAGAAAGGAAAAACATGCAAGACACCAAACTTAGAGATTTTTCATGTTTAGACACTATGAATTCAAAAATGCATATGAAAAACAACAAAAGACACAAAATAAGAAAATATGAAGATCAAACAAGGAGACTTATTAAGAACAACTTGAAGATCATGAAGAATGCAATGCATGAGTTTTCGAAAATAAAAATTTTTTTTAGAAAAATTAAAACATGCAATTGACACCAAACTTAAAAATTGACACTAGACTCAAACAAGAAACACAAAATATTTTTGGTTTTTGGGAGTTTAAAAATGTTTTTTTAGAAAAATTAAAACATGCAATTGACACCAAACTTAAAAATTGACACTAGACTCAAACAAGAAACACAAAAATTTTATGAAAGAAATCATGAATTGGAATATAAAAATTTGAAAAAATGTGAATTAAAAATGAATTTACCTCCTCCCCACAATCCTAGCGTTAAACGCCCAAACGCTGCATGTTTTGGGCGTTTAACGCCCATTTGCAGATTCTCCTGGGCGTTCAACGCCTAGCTGTTGCTTCTAGCTGGCGTTGAACGCCAGGAACTCCTTTGTCACTTGGCGTTTTTCTGAACGCCCACGACGCTATAAATCTGGCGTTAAACGCCCAGAAGGTGCTTCTTTCTGGCGTTCAACACCCAGAAGATGCTTCTTTCTGGTGTTCAACACCCAGTTGTTTATCCTTACTGGCGTTGAACGCCCAGTAGATGCTTCTTTTGGGCGTTCAGCGCCCAAAACAGCTCTTACTGGCTTTTTCGCACCAGTGAGCTTCCTTTTTGCTGTTTTATCCTGCGGATCCTTTTGTAACTTTGTGAACTCAAGCAATTGCTATTTTGCCTTGAAGATAATTGACATAAACCTGTAAAAATTAATTAATTAACAAATAAACTTTGTAAATGGCTGGGTTGCCTCCCAGCAAGCGCTTCTTTATTGTCTTTAGCTGGACTATTACTGAGCTTTAATCAAGTCTCAGTTTTGAGCATTCTTGCTCAAAATTGCTTTCAATATAATGTTTGACTCTCTGTCCATTAACAATGAATTTTTTGTTAGAATCATTATCCTGAAGCTCCATGTATCCATACAGTGACACACTTGTAATCACATATGGACCTCTCCACCGAGATTTCAATTTCCCGGGGAATAATCTGAGCCTAGAATTAATCATGCCATCTTTTTGCTTTCTCTTTGTAAATTTTTGCATTTTCGAAAGCATTGAGTCTGAATTCCTCTAGCTCATTTAAATGGAGCAATCATTTTTCTCCAGCTAACTTGGCATCAACGTTTAGGAATCTGGTTACCCAATAGGCCTTATGTTCCAGTTCCACTGGCAAGTGACAGGCTTTTCCATACACCAGCTAGTATGGAGAAGTTCCTATAGGTGTCTTGAATGCTGTTTTGTATGCCCACAGAGCATCATCCAAGCTTCTTGCCCAATCCCTTCTATGGTTAATCACAGTCCATTCCAGGATTCTTTTAAGTTCTCTATTAGAGACTTCAGCTTGCCCATTTGTCTGTGGATGATATGGAGTAGCTACCTTGTGGCTAACTCCATATCGAACCAAAGTAGAGTAAAGTTGTTTATTGCAGAAATGAGTGCCCCCATCACTGATTAGTACTTTAGGGATACTAAATCTGCTGAAGATGTGTTTCTGGAGGAATTTTAGCACTGTCTTTGTATCGTTAGTGGGTGTTGCAATAGCTTCCACTCATTTGGATACGTAATCCACTGCACCAGAATATAAGTGTTTGAGTATGATGGTGGGAAAGGTCCCATGAAGTCAATACCCCATACATCAAACAACTCAATCTCCAAGATCCCTTGTTGAGGCATGGCATAACTGTGAGGCAGATTGCCAGATCTTTGGCAACTGTCATAATTAAGTACAAACACTCGGTAGTCTTTATAGAGAGTCAGCAGCTAGCAGATTACTCAGAGGTTTGGCAATTTTTGAAAAATCTTTTATAAACCTCCTATAGAATCCTGCATGCCCCAGAATGCTTTTGATTGCCTTAACATTGACAGGTGGTGGTAAAATTACCACCACCTTAGCTTGATCCACCTCTATTCTCTTGTTCGAAATTTCGTGCCCAAGGACAGTTCCTTCAGTCACCATAAAGTGACATTTCTCCCAGTTTAAAACCAGATTAGTCTCTTGGCATCTCTTTAGAACAAGTGCTAGATGGTCAAGACAGGAGCTGAATGAGTCTCCAAACACTGAAAAGTCATCCATGAAGACTTCCAAAAATTTTTCCGCCATATCAGAGAAAATAGAGAGCATATGATAGCGCGAAATTGTGATCACTACTTTTTACAACTCAAATAATCCCTAGTAATGGCCCCAAAAACTTGGTGCTCAATACCATGGCATAAACACAACTTCGCACAACTAACCAGCAAGTGCACTGGGTCGTCCAAGTAATAAACCTTACGCGAGTAAGGGTCGATCCCACGGAGATTGTTGGTATGAAGCAAGCTATGGTCATCTTGTAAATCTTAGTCAGGCAGACTCAGATGGTTATAGATGAAATATGAATAAAAGATAAAGATAAGGATAGAGATACTTATGTATTTCATTGGTGAGAGCTTCAGATAAGCGTATGAAGATGCTTTGTCCCTTCCGTCTCTCTGCTTTCCTACTATCTTCATCCAATCCTTCTTACTCCTTTCCATGGCAAGCTTATGCAAGGGTTTCACCGTTGTCAGTGGCTACCTCCCATCCTCTCAGTGGAAATGTTCAACGCACCCTGTCACGGCATGGCTATCCAGCTGTTGGTTCTCGATCATGTCGGAATAGAATTCAGTGATTCTTTTGCGTCTGTCACTAACGCCCCACAATCGCGAGTTTGAAGCACGTCACAGTCATTCAATCATTGAATCCTACTCAGAATACCACAGACAAGGTTAGACCTTCCGGATTCTCTTGAATGCCGCCATCAGTTCTTGCCTATACCACGAAGACTCTGATCTCACGGAATGGCTGGCTCGGTTGTCAGGCGAGCGCTCGGTTGTCAGGCGATCAACCATGCGTCGTGTATCAGGAATCCAAGAGATATTCACCCAATCTAAGGTAGAACGGAGGTGGTTGTCAGTCACACGTTCATAGGTGAGAATGATGATGAGTGTCACGGATCATCACATTCATCAAGTTGAAGAACAAGTGATATCTTGGAATAAGAACAAGCTGAATTGAATAGAAGAACAATAGTAATTGCATTAATACTCGAGGTACAGCAGAGCTCCACACCTTAATCTATGGTGTGTAAAAACTCCACCATTGAAAATACATAAGAACAAAAGTGATCATTGGTTTCGGCCCCAGAGAGGGAACCAGAAGAACCAAGATGAAAAATACAATAGTAAAAGGTCCTATTTATAGGGAACTAGTAGCTTAAGAATTACAAAGATGAGTAAAAGACATAAAAAATCCACTTCCGGGCCCACTTGGTGTGTGCTTGGGCTGAGCAATGAAGCATTTTCGTGTAGAGACTCTTCTTGGAGTTAAACGCCAGCTTTTGTGCCAGTTTGGGCGTTTAACTCCCACTTTGGTGCCAGTTCCGGCGTTTAACGCTGGGAATTCTGAAGGTGAGCTTGAACGCCGGTTTGGGCCATCAAATCTTGGGCAAAGTATGGACTATCATATATTGCTGGAAAGCCCAGGATGTCTAATTTCCAACGCCGTTGAGAGCGCGCCAATTGGGCTTCTGTAGCTCCAGAAAATCCACTTTGAGTGCAGGGAGGTCAGAATCCAACAGCATCTGCAGTCCTTTTCAGTCTCTGAATCAGATTTTTGCTCAGGTCCCTCAATTTCAGCCAGAAAATACCTGAAATCACAAAAAAACACACAAACTCATAGTAAAGTCCAGAAAAGTGAATTTTAACTAAAAACTAATAAAAATATACTAAAAACTCAACTAAATATACTAAAAACATACTAAAAACAATGCCAAAAAGCGTACAAATTATCCGCTCATCACAACACCAAACTTAAATTGTTGCTTGTCCCCAAGCAACTGAAAATCAAATAAGATAAAAAGAAGAGAATATGCAATGAACTCCAAAAACATCTATGAAGATCAGTATTAATTAGATGAGCGGGGCTTTTAGCTTTTTGCCTCTGAATAGTTTTGGCATCTCACTTTATCCTCTGAAATTCAGAATGATTGGCTTCTTTAGGAACTCAGAATCCAGATAGTGTTATTGATTCTCCTAGTTAAGTATGGTGATTCTTGAACACAGCTACTTTATGAGTCTTGGCCGTGGCCCAAAGCACTCTGTCTTCCAGTATTACCACCGGATACATACATGCCACAGACACATAATTGGGTGAACCTTTTCAGATTGTGACTCAGCTTTGCTAGAGTCCCCAATTAGAGGTGTCCAGGGTTCTTAAGCACACTCTTTTTGCCTTGGATCACAACTTTATTCCTTTCTTTTTCTTTTTCTCTTTTTCTCTTTTTTTTCGTTTTTTTTTCTTTTTTTTTCTTCTTTTTTTTTTCGCTTCTCTTTTTTTTTTGTATTCACTGCTTTTTCTTGCTTAAAGAATCATTTTTATGATTTTTCAGATCCTCAGTAACATGTCTCCTTTTTCATCATTCTTTCAAGAGCCAACCAATCATGAACAACAAATTCAAAAGACATATGCACTGTTTAAGCATACATTCAGAAAACAAAAGTATTGCCACCACATCAAAATAATTAATCTGTTATAAAATTCAAAATTCATGCAATTCTTCTCTTTTTCAATTAAGAACATTTTTCATTTAAGAGAGGTGATGGATTCATAGGACATTCATAACTTTAAGGCATAGACACTAAGACACTAATGATCACAAGACTCAAACATTGATAAACATAAAGCATAATTTTTCGAAAAACAAGAAAGTAAAGAACAAGGAGATTAAAGAACGGGTCCACCTTAGTGATGGCGGCTTGTTCTTCCTCTTGAAGATCTTATGGAGTGCTTGGCCTCCTCAATGTCTCTTCCTTGCCTTTGTTGCTCCCCTCTCATGATTCTTTGATCTTCTCTAATTTCATGGAGGAGAATGGAGTGTTCTTGGTGCTCCACCCTTAGTTGTCCCATGTTGGAACTCAATTCTCCTAGGGAGGTGTTGATTTGCTCCCAATAGTTTTGTGGAGGAAAGTGCATCCCTTGAGGCATCTCAGGGATTTCATGATGAGTGGGATCTCTTGTTTGCTCCATCCTTTTCTTAGTGATGGGCTTGTCCTCATCCATGAGGATGTCTCCTTCTATGTCCACTCCAACTGAATAACAGAGGTGACAAATGAGATGAGGAAAGGCTAACCTTACCAAGGTAGAGGACTTGTCCGCCACCTTATAGAGTTCTTGGGCTATAACCTCATGAACTTCCACTTCTTCTCCAATCATGATGCTATGAATCATGATGGCCCGGTCTAGAGTAACTTCAGACCGGTTGCTAGTGGGGATGATTGAGCGTTGGATAAACTCCAACCATCCTCTAGCCATGGGCTTGAGGTCATGCCTTCTTAATTGAACCGGCTTCCCTCTTGAATCTCTCTTCCATTGGGCGCCCTCTTCACAAATGTCAGTGAGGACTTGGTCCAACCTTTGATCAAAGTTGACCCTTCTTGTGTAAGGATGTTCATCTCCTTGCATCAAGGGCAAGTTGAATGCCAACCTCACATTTTCCGGACTAAAATCTAAGTATTTCCCCCGAACCATTGTAAGCCAATTCTTTGGTTCCGGATTCACACTTTGATCATGGTTCTTGGTGATCCATGCATTGGCATAGAACTCTTGAACCATTAAGATTCCGACTTGTTGAATGGGGTTGGTAAGAACTTCCCAACCTCTTCTTTTAATCTCATGTTGGATCTCCGGATATTCACTCTTTTTGAGTTTGAAAGGGACCTCGGGGATCACCTTCTTCAAGGCCACAACTTCATAGAAGTGGTCTTGATGCACCCTTGAGATGAATCTCTCCATCTCCCATGACTCAGAGGTGAAAGCTTTTGCCTTCCCTTTCCTCTTTCTAGAGGTTTCTCCGGCCTTGGATGCCATAAGTGGTTATGGAAAAATAAAAAGCAATGCTTTTACCACACCAAACTTAAAAGGTTTGCTCGTCCTCAAGCAAAAGAAGAAAGAAGAGAGTAGAAGAAGAAATGGAGGAGAGGAAGATGGCTTTGTGGTTCGGCCAAAGGGGGGAGAAGTAGTGTTTAGTGTGTGTGAAAATGAAGGAGTGAAGATGGGTTTATATAGGGGTGAAAGGAAGGGTAGGGTTCGGCCATTATGGGTGGGTTTGGGAGGGAGAGTGGTTTGAATTTGAATGGTGTGGTAGGTGGGGTTTTATGAAGGATGGATGTGAGTGGTGAAGAGAAAGATGGGATTTGATAGGTGAAGGGTTTTTGGGGAAGAGGTGTTGAGGTGATTGGTGAATGGGTGAAGAAGAAGAGAGAGGGTGGTGGGCTAGGTGGGGATCCTGTGGGGTCCACAGATCCTGAGGTGTCAAGGAAAAGGCATCCCTGCACCAAGTGGCATGCAAAAATACATTCTGTGCCAATTCTGGCGTTAAACGCCGGGCTGGTGCCCATTTCTGGCGTGTAACGCCAGCTTCTTGCCCTTTTCTGGCGTTTAACGCCAGTCTGGTGCCCCTTTCTGGCGTTAAACACCCAGAATGGTGCCAGACTGGGCGTTAAACGCCCAACTGCTACCCTTACTGGCGTTTAAACGCCAGCAAGATCTTCCTCCAGGGTGTGCTATTTTTCTTCCTGTTTTTATTCTGTTTTTTCTTTTTCAATTGGTTTTGTGACTTCTCATGATCATCAACCTACAGAAAACATAAAATAACAAAAGAAAATAGAAAAAAAATATAACATTGGGTTGCCTCCCAACAAGCGTTTCTTTAATGTCAGCAGCTTGACAGAGGGCTCCCATGGAGCCTCACAGATACTCAGAGCAATGTTGCAACCTCCCAACACCAAACTTAGAGTTTGAATGTGGGGGTTCAACACCAAACTTAGAGTTTGGTTGTGGCCTCCCAACACCAAACTTAGTTGGGGCTTTGTCCCTTCCGTCTCTCTGCTTTCCTACTGTCTTCATCCAATCCTTCTTACTCCTTTCCATGGCAAGCTTATGCAAGGGTTTCACCGTTGTCAGTGGCTACCTCCCATCCTCTCAGTGGAAATGTTCAACGCACCCTGTCACGGCACGGCTATCCAGCTGTCGGTTCTCGATCATGTCGGAATAGAATCCAGTGATTCTTTTGCGTCTGTCACTAACGCCCCACAATCGCGAGTTTGAAGCACGTCACAGTCATTCAATCATTGAATCCTACTCAGAATACCACAGACAAGGTTAGACCTTCCGGATTCTCTTGAATGCCGCCATCAGTTCTTGCCTATACCACGAAGACTCTGATCTCACGGAATGGCTGGCTCGGTTGTCAGGCGAGCGCTCGGTTGTCAGGCGATCAACCATGCGTCGTGTATCAGGAATCCAAGAGATATTCACCCAATCTAAGGTAGAACGGAGGTGGTTGTCAGTCACACGTTCATAGGTGAGAATGATGATGAGTGTCACTGATCATCACATTCATCAAGTTGAAGAACAAGTGATATCTTGGAATAAGAACAAGCTGAATTGAATAGAAGAACAATAGTAATTGCATTAATACTCGAGATACAGCAGAGCTCCACACCTTAATCTATGGTGTGTAGAAACTCCACCGTTGAAAATACATAAGAACAAAAGTGATCATTGGTTTCGGCCCCAGAGAGGGAACCAGAAGAACCAAGATGAAAAATACAATAGTAAAAGGTCCTATTTATAGGGAACTAGTAGCTTAAGAATTACAAAGATGAGTAAAAGACATAAAAAATCCACTTCCGGGCCCACTTGGTGTGTGCTTGGGCTGAGCAATAAAGCATTTTCGTGTAGAGACTCTTCTTGGAGTTAAACGCCAGCTTTTGTGCCAGTTTGGGCATTTAACTCCCACTTTGGTGCCAGTTCCAGCGTTTAACGCTGGGAATTCTGAAGGTGACTTTGAACGCCGGTTTGGGCCATCAAATCTTGGAAAAAGTATTGACTATCATATATTGCTGGAAAGCCCAGGATGTCTACTTTCCAACGCCGTTGAGAGCGCGCCAATTGGGCTTCTGTAGCTCCAGAAAATCCACTTCGAGTGCAGGGCGGTCAGAATCCAACAGCATCTGCAGTCCTTTTCAGTCTCTGAATCAGATTTTTGCTCAGGTCCCTCAATTTCAGCCAGAAAATACCTGAAATCACAGAAAAACACACAAACTCATTGTAAAGTCCAGAAAAGTGAATTTTAACTAAAAACTAATAAAAATATACTAAAAACTCAACTAAATATACTAAAAACATACTAAAAACAATGCCAAAAAGCGTACAAATTATCCGCTCATCAGCATACATCTTTGAAAGGTTGCAGGTGCATTGCACAGACCAAATGGCATCCTTCTGTATGCAAATACTCCAGATGGGCATGTGAATGCTGCTTTCTCTTGATATTGGGGATCTACTGCAATTTGATTATAACCTGAATATCCATCCAGGAAGCAGTAGTATTCATGACCTGCTAGTCTTTCTAGCATCTGGTCTAAGAATGGTAAAGGAAAATGATCCTTTCTGGTAGCTGTATTGAGCCTTCTGTAATTAATACACATACGCCACCCTGTAAATGTTCTTGTAGAAACCAGTTTATTTTTTTCATTATGAACCACTGTCATGCCACCCTTCTTAGGGATAACTTGAACAGGGCTTACCCAGGGACTATCAGAAATGGGATAAATAATCCCAGCCTCTAATAATTTAGTGACCTCCTTCTGCACTACTTCCTTCATGGCTGGATTCAGCCGCCTCTGTGGTTGAACCACTGGCTTAGCGTCACCCTCCAATAGGATCTTGTGCATGCATCTGGCTGGGCTAATGCCCTTAAGATCACTGATGGACCATCCAAGAGCTGTCTTGTGTGTCCTTAGCACTTGAATTAGTGCTTCCTCTTCCTGTGGTTCTAAGGTAGAGCTTATGATTACAGGAAAGGTATCACTTTCTCCCAAAAATGCATATTTCAAGGATGGTGGTAATGGTTTGAGCTCGGATTTGGGAGGTTTCTCCTCTCCCTGAGGGATTTTCAGAGGTTCTATTATTCTCTCTGGTTCCTCCAGATCAGGCTAAACATCTTTAAAGATATCTTCTAGCTCTGATTCGAGACTCTCAGTCATATTGACCTCTTTTACCAGAGAATCAATAATATTAATGCTCATGCAGTCATTTGGGGTGTCTGGATGCTACATAGCTTTGACAACATTCAACTTAAACTCATCCTCATTGACTCTCAGGGTTACTTCCCCTTTTTGGACGTCAATAAGGGTTCGGCCAGTTGCTAGGAACGGTCTTCCTAGAATGAGAGTTGCACTCTTGTGCTCCTCCATTTCCAGCACCACAAAGTCAGTGGGAAAGGCAAATGGCCCAACCTTGACAATCATGTCTTTAATCACGCCTGATGGGTGTTTAATGGAACCATCAGCAAGTTAGAGACATATCCGGGTTGGTTTGACTTCATCAGTCAACCCAAGCTTTTTGATAGTAGATGCAGGTATTAGGTTGATACTTGCCCCAAGATCACATAGATCTTGCTTGGTACAAGTACCTTCTAATGTGCATGGTATCATAAAGCTTTCGAGATCTTTAAGCTTCTCAGTTAAGCTTTTTAGAATGACTGCACTGCATTCTTCAGTGAGGTAAACTTTTTCAGTTTCCCTCCAATCCTTCTTATGACTTAAAATCTCTTTCATGAACTTAGCATAAAAGGGTATTTGCTCAAGTGCTTCTGCAAACAGAATCTTTATTTCAAGAGTGCTGAGATAGTCTGCAAAGTGAGCAAATTACTTATCATGTTCTGCTTGACGGAGTTTTTGAGGATAAGGCATTTTGGCTTTGTATTCATCAACTTTTGTTCCTGCAGGTTTATTGCCTACAACCGTGGGTTGAGAAGCCTTTTTAGAGGAGTTGCTATCAGCACTTGTATGTGTCTGATCCCCCACTGGTGTTTGAATACCAGGGGTGGAAGCTGGAGTGGCGTTAGACGCCAACTCCTTATCTGTTTCTGGCGTCTGAACACCAGAACTGGGCTTCTGTTGGGTGCTCAACGCCAGTTCCTTGCTTGGTTCTGGCGTTGGACGCCAGGACTGAGCATGGGTTGGGCATTCAACGCCAGCTTTCCACCCATTATCTGGCGTTTGAGCGCCAGAATTATTCCTCTCTGGGCTCTAACTGTCCTTAGAGAGATTTTGGGTAGCAGTCTGTTCATTTCTTGGCTTTCTGCTGCCTTAAAGTGAGGTATTTAATGTTTTTCCACTTCTTAATTGAACTGCTTGGCATTCTTCTGTTATTTGTTTTGATAACTGCTGTTCTGTTTGCTTCAACTGCACTTCCATATTCATATTAGCCATTCTTGTTTCTTGCAATATTTCCTTGAATTCGGCTAACTATTTTGTTAGAAAATCTAATGCTGATTGAATTCAGTGGCTTGATCTGCAGGATGAGTTCAGCAGTTACTGTTTAGCCTCTTCGTTGATGAAAGGTTCACTGCTTAGGTACAGATGCGATTTCTGGCAACTGTATCAATAATCTCTTGAGCTCTTCTATTATCTTTCTCATGTGTATAGATCACCAGCTGAGTGGTCTAGAGAAGTCTGAGCTCTCTCTGTAAGCCAAAATAGAAGATGTCTACTGCACCCACTCTAAAATATTTCAGAGGGGCATTTTTTCAGCATTCTGTATCTCTCCCAGGCATCATAAAGGGATTCATTATCTATTGAAGCCTTGGATGCCAGCCTAGCTGTGTCATGTTTTGGAGGAAAATAGTGATTCAGGAATTTTTCTGACAGCTGTTTCCATGTCTTTATGCTATCCTTAGGTTGGTTATTTAACCACCTTTTAGCTTGGTCTTTTACAGCAAATGAAAACAGTAACAATCTGTAGACATCCTGATCTACTTCCTTATCATGTACTGTGTCAGCAATTTGTAAAAACTATGCCAGAAACTCTGTAGGTTCTTCCTGTGGAAGACCGAAATACTGGTAATTTTGCTGCACCATGATAATAAGCTAAGGGTTCAAATCAAAACTACTAACTCCAATGGAGAGTATACAGATACTACTCCCATATGAAGCAGTAGTGGGGTTAGCATATGACCCCAGAGTCCTTTTGGACTGTTCATTTCCACTTAAGTCCATAATGGAGAAAGGGAGATTATGTGAATTTATTTTATTTATTTTATTATTATAGAGGAGGTTTCGAAATAATAAAATAAAATAAAATAAAAACTAAAATAAAAAGAAAAACAAAAAGAATATGAAAATATTTTATGAAGAAATTCGAAAAAAAGTGAGGAGAGAGAAAGTGGTTAGAATATTTTTAAAAAAGCTATAATTTTAAAATTTAAAAAAGAAATCCGAAATTTTTAAAAAAAATTCGAACTAATTGCTTTAAAAATAGTTAGAAAAAAAAATATATATATATATATATATTTGAATTTTGAATTTTATGATGAAAGAGAAAAACACACAAAAGGCCCAAGACTTAAAATTTTTAGATCTAATGCTCCTTGTTTTCGAAAATTTTGGAGGGAAAACACCAAGGAACATCAAACTTAAAGATTTTAAGATCAAAACACAAAGAAGACTCAAGAACACTTTGAAGACTCACAAGAACAACAAGAACAAAAGAAAGAACATTAAACTTAAAATTTTTAGAAAACCACAATAAAATTTTTGAAAATTAAAGAAAGATTAACAAGAAAACACCAAACTTAAAGTTTGGCACAAGATTTAATCAAAGAAAAATTATTTTTGAAAAAATTTTTAAAAAGAAGATACCCAATTGCCAAGAACATAAGCCAACGCTCTAGCCAACTGAGCTATAAATGTAACGTGTCTTAATATTGTATATAAAAAATATATTTTTGAAAACTAATATTTTGAAAAAGCACAAGAAAAACACGAAAACACATAGAACAAGAAAAACCAAAGATCAAAAAAGAAAAATTGACAAGAACAATTTGAAGATCAAGGAAAAACAAAGAACATGCAATTCGAAAATTGAAAGACAAAGAAAAGCATGCAATTGACACCAAACTTAAAACATGACACTAAACTTCACAGAAAAACTAATAATTAATAAAGAAAAATAATATTTTTGAAAAAGTTTTTAAAAGGGATAATAAAAGATGCAATTCTAGTGACTCTAAACCAAAAGGACTAATTTTTCCTAATCTAAGCAACAAGATTCACCGTCAGTTGTTCAAACTCAAACAATCCCTGGCAATGGCGCCAAAAACTTGGTGCACGAAATTGTGTATGCCAATATTAATAGACTATTTCTCACAGCTTCGCACAACTAACCAGCAAGTGCACTGGGTCGTCCAAGTAATACCTTATGTGAGTAAGGGTCGAATCCCACGGAGATTGTTGGCTTGAACCAAGCTATGGTTATCTTATTATTCTTAGTCAGGTGATGAGCGGATAATTTGTACACTTTTTGGCATTGTTTTTAGTATGTTTTTAGTATCTTTTAGTTAGTTTTTAGTATATTTTTATTAGTTTTTAATTAAAATTCACTTTTCTGGACTTTACTATGAGTTTGTGTGTTTTTCTGTGATTTCAGGTATTTTCTGACTGAAATTGAAGGTTCTGAGCAAAAATCTGATCCAGAGACTGAAAAGGACTGCAGATGCTGTTGGATTCTGACCTCCCTGCACTCGAAGCGGATTTTCTGGAGCTACAGAAGCCCAATTGGCGCGCTCTCAACGGCGTTGGAAAGTAGACATCCAGGGCTTTCCAGCAATATATCCATACTTTGCCCAAGATTTGATGGCCCAAACCTGCGTAGCAAACCGGCCTCAGAAATTCCAGCGTTAAACGCCGGAACTGGCATAAAACTTGGAGTTAAACGCCCAAACTGGCATGAGAACTGGCGTTTAACTCCAGAAAACGTCTCTACACATAAAAGCTTCAATGCTCAGCCCAAGCACACACCAAGTGGGCCCGGAAGTGGATTTTTCTGTCATTTACTCATGTCTGTAAACCTTAGGATACTAGTTTACTACTTATAGGACCTTTTGACTTTGTAATCAGTACGGAATGCGACCTTATGACATTGTACACCTTTTCTTCCACAGCATGAGTCTCTAAACCCCATGGTTGGGGGTGAGGAGCTCTGCTGTGTCTTGATGGATTAATGCAATTACTACTGTTTCTCATTCAATCATGCTTGCTTCCATTTTAAGATAATACTTGTTCTTAACCCGGATGAATGTGATGATCAGTGACAATCATCATCATTCTCAACTATGAAACATGTGCCTGACACCACCTCTGTTCTACCTTAGACTAAGTAGTTATCTCTTGGATTCTTTTATCGGAATCTTCGTGGTATAAGCTAGACTGATGGCGGCATTCAAGAGAATCCGGAAGGTCTAAACCTTGTCTGTGGTATTCTGAGTAGGATTCAATGACTGAATGACTGTGACGTGCTTCAATCTCCTGAAGGCGGGGCGTTAGTGACAGACGCCAAAAGAATCACTGGATTCTACTCCGGTCTGATTGAGAACCGACATATGGAATGCCGTGCCGTGACAGGGCATTAGGAATCGTTCCAATGAGAGGATGGGAGGTAGCCACTGACAACGGTGAAACCCTACACACAGCTTGCCATGGAAGGAGACTTGCGTGTTTGATGAAGAAGACAGTAGGAAAGCAGAGACTCAGAAGATGGAGCATCTCCAAACCTCAACCTATTCTCCATTACTGCAAAACAAGTAACCATTTCATGTTCTTTTGCTTTTCACAATCAATCCTGATAATTTCTGATATCCTGACTAAGATTTACAAGATAACCATAGTTTGATTCAAGCCGACAATCTCCGTGGGATCGACCCTTGCTCACGCAAGGTATTACTTGGACGACCCAGTGCACTTGCTGGTTAGTTGTGCGGGATTGCAAAAGTGTTATTGCAATTTCGTGCACCAAGTTTTTGGCGCCGTTGCCGGGGATTGTTCGAGTTTGGACAACTGACGGCTTGTCTTGTTGCTTAGATTAGGACTATTTTTGTTGGTTTAGAGTCTTTTAGTTGAGTCTAGTTTCATATTCTAAGTTTGGTGTCAATTGCATGCTTTTATTTTTCTTTTAAAATTTTCGTTTTTGCATGTTCTTAGTCCCTTTTTGATTCATAAAAATTCTAAGTTTGGTGTCCTCCTTGTGTTTTTTCCTTTAAAATTTTCGAAAAAGTAGTATTAGATTTTCGAAAATTTTAAGTTTGGTGTCATTTTGTGTTTTTCTCTTTCCTCTTAAAAAAAATCAAATTTTTTTTCATAAAAACTTTTCAATCATATCTTCTTAATTGCTGTTTTCAAAATCTTTTTAATTAACTAATTGATTCAGTTCTCAATTTGCTTTGATCTTATTTTCTTTCTAATTTTCGAAATCTTATTTTATTTTCCTTTTGACTTTCGAATTTTTATTTTAAATTTCCTTTTTATTTTTATTTTTATTTTTCGGTTATTTCAAAAAAAAAAAAAAAAAAAAACAAAACAAACAAAATTTATCTCTTTGCAATTGTTATCATTTCCCTTTTGTCCATTATGGACTTAAGTGGAATTAACCAGTCCAGAAGGACTCTGGGGTCCTATGCCAACCCCAATACAGCTGCATATGGGAGTAGCATCTGTGTACCTCCCATAAAGCAAGCAGCTTTGAGCTAAACCCTCACTCATTATCATAGTGCAGCAAAATGCCAGTATTCCGGTCTTCCAGAGGAAGAACCTACTGAGTTTCTGGCACAGTTCTTACAAATTGCTGACACAATACATGATAAAGAGGTAGATCAGGATGTCTACAGACTGTTACTGTTTCCATTTGCTGTAAAAGATCAGCAAAAAGGTGGTTGAATAACCAACCTACAGCAAGCATAAAGACATGGAAACAGCTATCAGAAAAATTCCTAAATCATTTTTACCCTCCAAAAAGGATGACACAGCTAAGGCTGGACATCCAAGGCTTTAAACAAGAGGATAATGATCCCTTTATGATGCCTGGGAGAGGTATAGAGGTATGCTCAGAAAATGCCCCTCTGAAATGTTTTCAGAGTGGGTACAGTTAGACATCTTCTACTATGGGCTTACAGAAAAAGCTCAGATGTCTTTAGACCACTCAGCTGGTGGATCTATACACATGAGAAAGACAATTGAAGAAGCTCAAGAGCTTATAGACATTGTTGCTAGAAACCAATACTTATATTCTAGCAAGGAATTCGTTCCACAAGAAGAGGTCATGGCAGTAGTCAATGATCCTGATCCTCAAGAACAGATGAATGAGCTTAATCAACAATTGCTCCTGATGACAGAACAGTTAGCAGAATTTAAAGAAATGCTCCATGATACTAAGGTTGCTAACAAGAGCATAGAACTGCAGTTAAATCAAGCAAAACAGCAAATATCTAAACAAATAACAGAAGAATGTCAAGCAGTTCAACTGAGGAGTGGGAAAACACTGAATGCCACTGCTCAAAAGAGCAAGAAGTTAATTAAGGAACAGTTGACAGAGGATGACCAAGCCACTGTTCAAAATCCCTCTGAGGACAGTAAGAGCCCAGAGAGGAATATTATTGGCGTTCAAACGCCAGAAAGGGAAGGAAAGTTGGCGTTAAACGCCCATTCCTTGCCCAATACTGGCGTTCAAACGCCAGAACAGGGAGGAAAGCTGGCGTTAAACGCCCATTCCCTGCCCAGTTCTGGCATTCAAACGCCAGAAAAGGGGGAGAAGTTGGCGTTTAACGCCCAAACTTCATCCACTCCTGGCGTTCAAACGCCCAAGGAGAATCAGGCACCTGAGAGTTCTGATGATTATCCCCCTAACAAGGCCTCTTCAACCATTTCTGTAAGGAATAAACCTGCAGCATCTAAGGTTGAAGAATATCAAGCCAAGATGCCTTACCCTCAGAAACTCCGCAAAGCGGAACAGGATAAGCAATTTGCCCGCTTTACAGACTATCTAAGGACTCTTGAAATAAAGATTCCGTTTGCAGAGGCACTTGAGCAAATACCCTCTTATGCTAAGTTCATGAAAGAGATCTTAAGCCATAAGAAAAATTGGAGAGAAACTGAAAAAGTGTTTCTCACTGAAGAATGCAGTGCAGTCATTTTGAAAAGCTTACCAGAAAAGCTTCAAGATCCTGGAAGCTTTATGATACCCTGCACATTAGAAGGCGCCTGCACCAAGATAGCCCTATGTGATCTTGGAGCAAGCATCAATCTAATACCTGCATCCACTATCAGAAAGCTTGGGTTGACTGGAGAAGTCAAACCAACCAGGATATGCCTCCAACTTGCTGATGGTTCCATTAAACACCCATCAGGCATAATAGAGGACATGATTGTCAAGGTTGGGCCATTTGCCTTTCCAACTGACTTTGTGGTGCTGGAAATGGAGGAGCACAAAAGTGCAACTCTCATTCTAGGAAGACCTTTCCTAGCAACTGGACGAACTCTCATTGATGTACATAAAGGGGAAGTAACCCTGAGAGTCAATGAGGATGAGTTCAAGTTGAATGCTGTGAAAGCTATGCAGCATCCAGACACACCAGAAGACTGCATGGACGTTGACATTATTGATTCTCTGGTAGAAGAGATCAATATGGCTGAAAGCCTAGAATCAGAGCTTGAGGACATCTTCAAAGATGCTCAACCTGATCAAGAAGAACTAGAGGAAGTAAAGGAATTTTCGAAAATTCCTCAGGAGGAGGATAAGCCTCCCAAGCCTGAACTCAAACCATTACCATCATCCTTGAAATATGCATTTCTGGGAAAGGGTGACACTTTTCCAGTGATATAAGCTCTGCTTTAAATTCACAGGAAGAGGAAGCACTGATTAAAGTGCTAAGGACACACAAGACAGCTCTTGGGTGGTCCATAAGTGATCTCAAGGGCATTAGCCCAGCTAGATGCATGCACAAGATCCTGTTGGAGGATAATGCCAAACCAGTGGTTCAACCACAGAGGAGGCTAAATCCTGCCATGAAGGAGGTGGTGCAGAAAGAGGTCACTAAATTACTGGAGGCTGGGATTATTTATCCTATTTCTGATAGCCCCTGGGTGAGCCCTGTCCAAGTTGTTCCCAAAAAGGGAGGCATGACAGTGGTTCATAATGAAAAAATGAACTGGTTCCTACAAGGACAGTCACAGGGTGGCGCATGTGTATTGACTACAGAAGACTCAATACAGCCACCAGAAAGGATCATTTTCCTTTACCATTCATAGACCAAATGCTAGAAAGACTAGCTGGTCATGATTACTACTGCTTTTTGGATGGCTACTCAGGCTACAAACAAATTGCAGTAGATCCTCAAGACCAAGAGAAAACAGCATTCACATGCCCTTCTGGCGTGTTTGCCTATAGGAGAATGCCTTTTGGTCTGTGCAATGCACCTGCAACCTTCCAAAGGTGCATGCTCTCTATCTTCTCAGATATGGTAGAGAAATTTCTGGAAGTCTTCATGGATGACTTCTCAGTATATGGAGACTCATTTAGCTCCTGTCTTAACCACCTCTCACTTGTCCTGAAAAGATGCCAAGAGACTAACCTGGTTTTAAACTGGGAGAAATGTCACTTTATGGTGACTGAAGGAATTGTCCTTGGGCACAAAATTTCAAGCAGGGGAATAGAGGTGGACAAGGCAAAGGTAGAGGTAATTGAAAAATTACCACCACCTGCCAATGTTAAGGCAATCAGAAGCTTTCTGGGGCATGCAGGATTCTACAGAAGGTTTATCAAGGATTTTTCGAAAATTGCCAAACCTCTGAGTAACCTGCTAGCTGCTGACACTCCATTTATCTTTGATAATGAGTGTCTGCAGGCATTTGAGACCCTGAAAGCTAAGCTGGTCACAGCACCAGTTATCTCTGCACCAGATTGGGCATTACCATTTGAATTAATGTGTGATGCCAGTGATCATGCCATTGGTGCAGTGTTGGGACAGAGGCATAATAAACTTCTGCATGTCATTTATTATGCCAGCCGTGTTCTAAATGATGCACAGAAGAATTACACAACCATAGAAAAAGAATTACTTGCAGTGGTTTATGCCATTGACAAGTTTAGATCCTACCTAATAGGATCCAAAGTGATTGTGTACACTGACCATGCTGCTCTTAAATACTTACTCACAAAGCAGGATTCAAAACCCAGGCTTATCAGATGGGTGTTGCTTCTGCAAGAGTTTGATATAGAAATAAGAGACAGAAAAGGGACAGAGAATCAGGTAGCTGATCATCTGTCCAGAATAGAGCCAGTAGTTGGGGCGTCCCTCCCTTCTACTGAGATCTCTGAGACTTTCCCAGATGAGCAATTGTTTGCCATTTAGGAAGCTCCATGGTTTGCAGACATTGCAAACTATAAAGCTGTGAGGTTCATACCCAAAGAGTATAGTTACATGCAGAAAAAGAAATTAATTTCAGATGCCAAGTACTACCTTTGGGATGAACCATATCTCTTTAAGAGATGTGCTGACGGAGTGATCCGCAGGTGTGTACCCAGAGAAGAAGCACAGAGGATCCTATGGCACTGCCATGGATCACAGTATGGAGGACATTTTGGAAGTGAGCGAACAGCCACTAAAGTCCTCCAATGTGGCTTCTACTGGCCTACTCTCTATAAAGATTCCCGAGAGTTTGTGCGTAACTGTGACAGTTGCCAAAGAGCTGGTAACCTGCCTCATGGATATGCCATGCCTCAACAAGGGATATTAGAGATAGAGCTGTTTGATGTATGGGGAATTGACTTCATGGGGCCATTCCCACCATCATACTCAAACACTTACATTCTGGTGGCAGTGGACTATGTATCTAAGTGGGTAGAAGCAATTGCTACACCCACTAATGATACTAAGACCGTACTGAAATTCCTCCAGAAGAACATTTTCAGCAGATTTGGCGTTCCCAGACTGCTAATCAGTGATGGGGGCACTCATTTCTGCAATAAACAACTATACTCTGCTATGGTCAGATATGGAATTAGCCACAAAGTGGCAATTCCGTATCATCCACAGACAAATGGGCAAGCAGAGGTCTCTAACAGAGAACTAAAAAGAATCCTAAAACGGACTGTAATGGCCCGAAGAAAGGATTGGGCAAAGAGCTTGGATGATGCTCTGTGGGCATACAGAACAGCATTCAAGACTCCTATAGGCACCTTTCCATACCAATTGGTGTATGGGAAGGCCTGCCATTTGCCTGTGGAACTGGAACATAAAGCCTACTGGGCAACCAGATTCCTAAACATGGATGCACAGTTAGCTGGTGAAAAAAGACTGCTACAGCTGAATGAGCTAGAGGAGTTCAGACTCAATGCCTTTGAAAATGCAAAAATCTATAAGGAAAAGGCAAAGAAATGGCATGACAGGAAATTGTCAACCAGAGTCTTTGAGCCAGGACAAAAAGTTCTGCTCTTCAACTCTAGACTCAAACTGTTTCCAGGAAAACTCAAATCCCGTTGGGGGGGTCCATATGTGATTACAGGAGTGTCACCATATGGATATGTTGAGCTTCAGGATATTGATTCTGATAAGAAGTTCATTGTTAATGGACAGAGAATCAAACATTATCTTGAAGGAAACTTTGAGCAGGAGTGCTCAAAACTGAGACTAGAGTGATTCTCAGTGAAAGTCCAGCTAAAGACAGTAAAGAAGCGCTTACTGGGAGGCAACCCAGTCATTAGTAGGTTGTATGATTTGTTCTTACAGAGGCAAATATCAAAAAATGAAGGAATTCACAGAGTTACAGAAGGATTCAGCTCAAAAAGAAGAGAAAATGAGCTTACTGGCGAAAAAACGCCAGTAAGGTGCATTTTGGGCGTTAAACGCCAGAATGGGTACCATTCTGGGCGTTTAACGCCAGTAATGGTACCATTTTGGGCGTTAAACGCCAGAATGGGTACCATTCTGGGCGTTTAACGCCAGGTGTGCAGCATCACTAGGCGTTCAGAAAAACGCCCAGTGAGGAAGGTTTTCTGGCGTTTAACGCCAGCCAGGGTACCTGGCTGGGCGTTAAACGCCCAAAAAGGGTGCCAAGTGGGCGTTAAACGCCAGAATGGGTGCCATTCTGGGCGTTTAACGCCAGAAAGGTGGGGGGACCACATTTTTGTTTTCAACTCAAATTTTTTCAAACTTTCCTCTTTTTACCCATAATCTTCTACATAAATGCACTTCAACCTTTCATCATTCACTTTCAAATCTTCACAAATCAAAACCATTCTTCAAATCTATTTCAAAATAATCTCAAATCTTCTTCAAAAACTCACCCTTTTCTCAAATTTTTTCAAAATCTTTTCAAATTTCCTTTCAAATCTCTCTTTTGTTTTCGAAATTCTCCTCCCCCCACTCTATAAATGAACGTTCCTCACCCCTCCTTCCTCGCACCATTCAAATTTCCTCTCTCTCTCTCTCTCTCTCTTCTCTTCTTTCTTTTCTTTTTGCTTGAGGACAAGCAAAACCTCTAAGTTTGTTGTGCTTTTCCGTGATCACTAAGCTAAGATCTATCAAGATCATGGCTCCCAAGGGAAAACAAACCAACTCAAGAGGAAAGAAAGAGACTAATCCAAAGAATCTTTGGAATGAAGAGAAGTTCTTAACCAAAGAACATGAAGACCATTATCACAAAATAATGGGTCTGAGGTCAGTGATCCCGGAAGTTAAATTTGATCTGAAAGAAGATGAATATCCGGAGATCCAAGAGCAAATTCGAAACAGAGGTTGGGAAGTTCTGACCAATCCTGAGACAAAGGTTGGAAGGAACATGGTTCAGGAATTCTACTCAAATCTGTGGCTAACAGATAAGCAAAGAATGACTGGAACCGCTTACCATACCCACAGAACCATGGTCAGAGGGAAAGTTATGTACTTCCATCTGGACAAAATAAGAGAAATCTTCAAACTACCTCAACTACAAGATGATCCTGATTCCTTCAATAGGAGGATGGTGAGAGTAGATAAAGGTTTGGATCAAGTTCTAGAGGACATCTGCCTCCCTGGGACTAAGTGGATAACCAATTCAAAGGGTGTCCCAAACCAACTCAAGAGGGGAGACCTCAAGCCAATTGCAAGAGGTTGGCTAGACTTTATTGGGCGTTCCATATTGCCCACTAGCAACCGTTCTGAGGTCACCATCAAGAGAGCAGTGATGATTCACTGCATTATGCTTGGAAAAGAAGTGGAGGTTCATCATGTGATTGCTTGTGAGATCTACACCATTGCAAATAAGAATTCCACTGAGGCCAAACTGGCTTACCCAAGCTTGATTTCCTTGCTCTGTAAAGAGGCTGGGGTGAAGATGGGAGTAGATGAGTTCATACCCATTGAACACCCAATCACCAAGAAGTCAATGGAAGGACAAGTGCAAGACAACTCCATCAAGAGGAGGGCGCAGGAATTCCTCCCTGAATTCCCAAGAATTGACTACTGGTCCAGCCTAGAAGCATCTATTAACAAGCTGCAAGAGACTATGGAGCAACTGAAGGAAGAACAGCAGAATCAGAATTGCATGTTCTGCAAATTGCTGAAGGAACAAGAGAAGCAGGGGCGTGAACTCCAAGAGTTGAAACGCCAAAAGCTCTCTTCTCAAGCTGAGGGAGCATCCACTTCTCAAAATCAAGGTTGTTGAGTCCTAACTCTGTGAAAACCTCTATCATTAGGAGCCTCTGTTTTTCGTTTTTTTTTATTCTCCTTTATTTTGTTTTTATTTTTCGTTTTTTTTTCTAGTCTCATTCTATATCTATTTTTGAGTCTTGTTTTTAATTCATAATTAATAAAATTAAAGTTATGCCTTAAAGTTATGAATGTCCTATGAATCCATCACCTCTCTTAAAAGAAAAATGCTTTAATCACAAAAGAACAAGAAGTACAGGGTTTCAAAATTTATCTCTGCAGATGCTGTTGGATTCTGACCTCCCTGCACTCGAAGCGGATTTTCTGGAGCTACAGAAGCCCAATTGGCGCGCTCTCAACGGCGTTGGAAAGTAGACAACCAGGGCTTTCCAGCAATATATAATAGTCCATACTTTGCCCAAGGTTTGATGGCCCAAACCTGCGTAGCAAACCGGCCTCAGAAATTCCAGCGTTAAACGCCGGAACTGGCATAAAACTTGGAGTTAAACGCCCAAACTGGCATGAGAACTGGCGTTTAACTCCAGAAAACGTCTCTACACATAAAAGCTTCAATGCTCAGCCCAAGCACACACCAAGTGGGCCCGGAAGTGGATTTTTCTGTCATTTACTCATGTCTGTAAACCTTAGGATACTAGTTTACTACTTATAGGACCTTTTGACTTTGTAATCAGTACGGAATGCGACCTTATGACATTGTACACCTTTTCTTCCACAGCATGAGTCTCTAAACCCCATGGTTGGGGGTGAGGAGCTCTGCTGTGTCTTGATGGATTAATGCAATTACTATTGTTTCTCATTCAATCATGCTTGCTTCCATTCTAAGATAATACTTGTTCTTAACCCGGATGAATGTGATGATCAGTGACAATCATCATCATTCTCAACTATGAACATGTGCCTGACAACCACCTCTGTTCTACCTTAGACTAAGTAGTTATCTCTTGGATTCTTTTATCGGAATCTTCGTGGTATAAGCTAGACTGATGGCGGCATTCAAGAGAATCCGGAAGGTCTAAACCTTGTCTGTGGTATTCTGAGTAGGATTCAATGACTGAATGACTGTGACGTGCTTCAATCTCCTGAAGGCGGGACGTTAGTGATAGACGCCAAAAGAATCACTGGATTCTACTCCGGTCTGATTGAGAACCGACATATGGAATGCCGTGCCGTGACAGGGCATTAGGAATCGTTCCAATGAGAGGATGGGAGGTAGCCACTGACAACGGTGAAACCCTACACACAGCTTGCCATGGAAGGAGACTTGCGTGTTTGATGAAGAAGACAGTAGGAAAGCAGAGACTCAGAAGATGGAGCATCTCCAAACCTCAACCTATTCTCCATTACTGCAAAACAAGTAACCATTTCATGTTCTTTTGCTTTTCACAATCAATCCTGATAATTTCTGATATCCTGACTAAGATTTACAAGATAACCATAGTTTGATTCAAGCCGACAATCTCCGTGGGATCGACCCTTGCTCACGCAAGGTATTACTTGGACGACCCAGTGCACTTGCTGGTTAGTTGTGCGGGATTGCAAAAGTGTTATTGCAATTTCGTGCACCATCAGGATATAATATCAATAATAATTTTTAGTTTCAATTGTAAAAAGTAAAAGAGCATGAAATAAATACTTATTATGCATAATGGAGAATATGTTGGAGTTTTGGAGATGCTTTGTCCTCTGAATTCCTGCAACATAATGCTTTCTCACTTTCATAAATGCAAGGCTCCTTCCATGGTAAACTGTATGTAGGGCATCACCGTTGTCAATGGCTACTTCCCATCCTCTCAGTGAAAATGGTCCAAATGCTCTGTCACAGCACGGCTAATCATCTGTCGGTTCTCGATCATGTCGGAATAGAATCCATCGATTCTTTTGTGTTTGTCATCACGCCCAACAATCGTGAGTTTGAAGCTCGTCACAGTCATCCAATCCTTGAATCCTACTCAGAATACCACAAAAAGGGTTTAGACCTTCCGGATTCTCAAGGATGCTGCCAATGAATTCTAGCTTATACCACAAATATTCTGATTAAGGAATCTAAGAGATACTCATTCAATCTAATGTAGAACGGAGGTGGTTGTCAGGCACACGTTCGTAGATTGAGGAAGGTGATGAGTGTCACGGATCATCACCTTCTTCATAGTGAAGCACGAATGAACATCTTGGATAGGAACAAGCGTGTTTGAATAGAAAACAGAAATAATTGCATTAATTCATCGAGACTCTACAGAGCTCCTCACCCCCAACAATGGAGTTTAGAGACTCATGCCGTCAAAGAGTACAAAATTCAGATCTAAAAATGTCATGAGTTACAAAATAAATCTCTAAAAGTTGTTTAAATACTAAACTAGTAACCTAGGTTTACAGAAAATGACTAAACTAGGATGGATAGTGTAGAAATCCACTTCTGGGGCCCACTTGGTGTGTGCTGGGGCTGAGACTTAAGCTTCTCACGTGCCTGGGTTGTTTCTGGAGTTGAACGCCAGGTTGTAACCTATTTCTGGCGTTGAACTCCAACTTGCAACCTGTTTCTGGCGCTGAATGCCAAACTGCAACATGGAACTGGCGTTGAACGCCAGTTTACGTCATCTATCTTCGCGCAAAGTATGGACTATTATATATTGCTGGAAATCACTGGATGTCTACTTTCCAACCCAATTGAGAGCGCACCAGTTGGAGCTCCAGCATTTGCTGGGCATAGGCATGCAGTTGCTGAGTCAATGGGCCATCCTGCTCTGGAGGATTAGGATCAGCAGCTACTGCCTTAACCTCTCCTTTTATAGAGGTCTCAGGAGATGAATACAGATGCTGATTAGTGACAACTGTCTCAATAAGCTCTTGAGCCTCTCCTATGGTCTTTCTCATGTGTATGGAACCACCAGCAGGGTGGTCCAAAGACATTCTATCCATGTCTGAAAGCCCATAGTAGAAGATGTCTAACTGTACCTATTCTGAAAATATTTCAGTGGGATATTTCTTTAGCATCCTCTTATACCTTCTCCAGGCATCATAAAGAGATTCACTATCTCCTTGTTTGAATCATTGGATGTCCAGTCTCAACTGAGTCATCTTTCTAGGGGGAAAGTGATAATTTAAAAACTTGTCCACTAACTATTTCCAAGTTTTTAAACTATCTTTAGGCTGGTTATCCAACCACCTTTTTGCTTGATCCTTTAAAGCAAAAGGAAAGAGCAATAACCTGTAGACCTTATGGTCTACTCCCTCACTGTGTACTATGTCAGCAATCCTTAAGAAATCTACAAGGAATTCTGTTGGTTCTTCCTGAGGGAGCCCAGAATACTAGCAATTCTGCTGCACCAGAGTAATAAGTTGAGGGTTTAATTCAAAGCTACTAGCTTTGATTTGAGGTATGCTGATACTTCTTCCATAGAAGTCAGCAGTAGGATTTGTATAAGATCCCAGAGTTCTCTTGAACTCATCATTCCCACTTGGGTTCATGATTAAGAAATGTAGAAGATGAAGAAGGAAGAAGATAGAAGGAGTAGAAGAAGAGATAGAAGTAGAGAAGATAAAATATTATTTTAATTTAATTAAACCAAAATTACATTTAATTAATTAAAAAAATTTAAAATTTTATAATTAAAATTCCAAAATAGAAAAGAGAGAGGAAGAGAGATGATTTTCGAAAATTAAGAAAGAGAAGAGTTAGTTAGGAAGTTTTGAAAAAGAGAAGAGAGAAGATAAGCAATTAATTAAAAAGAAATTTGAAATTAAGATTTGAAATTTGAAAATTAAAATTAAAATTTTGAAACTTGAAATTAAAATTTTGAATTTTTGAATTTTGAAGTTTGAATTTTGAATTTTTAAATTTTGAAAAATATTTGAAATTTGAAAAGATCTGGTCTTCAAAACTGAACTTTGAAAATTTGAATTTTTAATTTTGAATTTGAAATTTGAAATTTAAAATTTGAGTTTTGAAATTTTGAAAGTTGGAATTTGAATTTTGAAATGAGATAAGATAAGATTTTGAAAAAGGTATGATTTTTTGAAAAAGATAAGATTTTTTTAAAATTTGAAAAAGTTTTTATTTTTGAAAACTTGACAACTAAGATATGATAAAATAAAATTTTGAAATTAAAATTTGAATTTTTATTTGTTATTTTCGAAAATATAGTTAAAACTAAGTTAGAAAAGATATTTTTTATTTTTGAATTTTATGATGGAAGAGAAAAACACAAAAAATATACAAGACTTAAAATTTTTAGATCTAGTGCACCCAAATTTTCGAAAATTTGGAGGGAAACACAAGGGAACACCAAACTTAAAAATTTTAAGATAAAAAACAAGGAAGACTCAAGAACATTTTGAATACTAATAAAGAACACTTAGAACAAAATTTAAAGACTCAAAGAATACAAGAACATAAAAAAGAACACCAAACTTAAAATTTTTTTAGAAAACTAAAACAAAATTTTTGAAAATTATAGAGAAAAATAAAATAAAACACCAAAATTAAATATTTGAAACAAGATTTAACCAAGAAAAAATTATTTTTAAAAATTTCTAGAAAAAAGACTGAAAGAAATACCGATTAGCAAGAACATAAGCCAACGTTGTAACCAATTGAACAAAGAAAGTAAAAATATTTTTGAAAAATCTTTTTAGAATTTTCAAAAAGAAAATAGAAGAGGGAAAATAAAAATAAATGACTCAACACGAACACTAACAGAGACTTTAACTAATAACACAGATTCAACAAAGAGAAGAAAAATATTTTTGAAAATAATTATTGATTTTTTTTTCAAAAATTAGTGAAGAAGAAAATAAAAATCAAAGACTTTAATCAAAGTTATACTCTTACAAAAATTAAAGACTCAACAAGAACATAAATTGAACAAAGAAAATTAAAAAATATTTTTTGAAAAGGTTTTTAAAAATTTCCTGATCTAGGGAGCAAGACAATCCTTCAGTTTGTCCAAACTCAACAATCCTCGGCAACGGCGCCAAAAACTTGGTTCGCGTGTATGCAAACCCCACACTTTTTGTACAGCAGCAGTACCAGCAAGTGCACTGGTCGTCCAAGTAATACCTGAGCGAGTCAAAGTCGATCCCACGAGGATTGTGGCTTGAAGCAAGCAATGGTTGTCTTGCAATGATTGAGGCACGTTCGTCTTAATGTGATGAATAGAGCTAATTTGTTAGATCATCCTATTCACCATGATGAAGATCAAATATACATCTTAGAAGTAAATCAAACACTGATCGAAGAAGAAATAGTGATACTTTTATTAATTCATAGGACACAGCAGGGCTCCTCCCCTCAACCTAGGAGGTTTAAAAACTCATACTAAAGTAAAAAGAATGATAAACATGTATGATGATAAAAAAAGTGATGTAATTTGTTCGAATGACATGAATAAAATCCCTTAAATACTAAGCTAATGACTAGTAAGGGTACAACAGTCTTTTTAGTGCTAAAATCTACTTCTGGGGCCCACTTGGTAAGTGTTTGCGCTGAGCTTTGATGAGATACATGTGCTATGAGGTCTCTTGGACGTGGAACGCCAGCTAGTGAGTCATCTCTGGACGTTTGGACATTGGGCTCTACTTCCTTAGGCACTGGACGCCAGAAAAGGGCAGGAAGCCGGCGTTGGACACTGGTTTTGGGCCTTCTAATCCGAAACAACGTAAGAACTATTATACATTACTGGAAAGCTCTAGAAGTCAGCTTTTCATAGCCATTAAGAACTCTCCATTTGGACTTCTGTAACTCCAGAAAATCTCTTCCAAGTGCGGGAAGGTCAAATTTGGGCAGCATCTGCAGTGCTTTCTCTGTCTCTGAATCAGACTTTTGCTCCAGCTCCTCAAATTCAGCCAGTAAATACCTGAAATGATACAGAAACACACAAACTCAAAGTGGAATCCAAAGATGTGAATTTAACACTAAAATGCTTAAAAACTAAATTTTTTTAAACTTCAGTATTAAAATGCTTAAAAACTATTTTTTTTACGTCGTTAAAATTTTTTGTAATGGAGTACACTTAATAATTTGGTTATTAAAATTTTATGATATTAAGTTAGTATATTTTATATTTTTTATAGGAAGAATACAAAAATATTAATAAAAAATATAATTTATTTTTTTATTAATTCTATTAATTATTCATAATTACATTATTTATTATTAAAGTTTTATAATTTATTTTATTTTTATTTAGTTTATTATCAAAAAAATAAAAATATTAATTTTATATTGTTATCTTTTGTTTCACATATATTTTTAAGGGCAATTTACGTAAATAAATTATTTGAAAGTCAATTTTATTCAAATACAACTTTTGAAATAGGAAGACACAAATGTAATTTTTATATCTTTATAGAAATCGCTACTGGCAGCTACGGTTTACGTGAGTCAGGGTATTACACAGAAATCGCTATAGGTAGCAGCGGTTTCTGTTGATCGTGCATGTGTATAAACCGCTAGAGGCAGTAGCGGTTTACGTTGAGTGTGTGTGCGTGGGGTTGGCTATAAATACCCCTCAAAGGCATTGAGGTGGACGAAGAGTGTCATTTCTCACAAATAGATGGTGAGGACAGTCTTGTGGCTCTAGTGTATTGCTCTGGAAAAATTCAAAAAAGCAAAAGGCAGGATGTGAAATTTACGGATCGGAAACCGCTGAGTATTTTTATCCGGTCGTCGAGTACGTTGGCAGAGATAAAACACAGCATATTACAGAAGTTCGGTGTGTGTTGGACAAAGTGGACAAAAAATTATTCTAAGAGATTCCCATTGCCATTGTGTCAGCTGATGTGAGATATGAGACCTTTGTGATAGGGTCCGATGAAGACATGCAGGTCTTGTTTCACTGCCGACAGAGTTTTCCGGAGGTTAAAATACTCGAGCTGCATGCGAAGTTCGAAGATGGTGTCGATAGCTCCAGGGCATCGGCACCGAATCCTCAGTCGACGATGATAGGTGGTGCCTCGACCTCGATGCCTGTGGTAGTAGCATTACGTCTGATTACTGATCCTCCATGTTTTGCGGCTGGTACTAATGGTGTGCCTCCTGGTGTTCCTGATTTTGAAGTTGAGCCAGACTGGATCGAGTTGAGAATGCGATGTGGGATAATATTTCTGATGATGAGCCGGTCGACATTGGTGGGGACAGTGATGATGATATTTTGAGCAATACACATACACCCCAAGAAGATTCGGGTTCTGGCACACAACAGTATCCTCCACACTTGTCAACCTTGAACTTGGAAGTCGTCAGCCAACAGTAGAATATAGAGGCAATTTTTGCGGGCCAGGGTCTGCATGATGCGAATGCTTTGATGGAATTTCAGATTGGCCAATCTTTCCAGAGTAAGGAGGAAGTTGTGCTGAGTGTAAAAGATTACAGCATCCAGCGTGGAGTTGAGTACAGAGTAATGGAGTCAGACCAACTCAAATACCACGGGAGATGAAAGGAGTTTGGAAAAGGGTGCACGTGGATGATTCTATCACGTTGCGGCAAAGGAAGAGTACATGGGAAGTTAGGAGGTATAACGAACCACACATGTGTTTCGCCACATCGATATCGAGCGACCACAGACAGCTTGATTATCATGTCATATGTGCGAGGATCTTTCCATTGGTCAGAGCTGATGCCTCGGTTATGATTAAGGAGTTGCAGGACGCAACGGAGGCAACCTATGGTTTCAGGCCTAGCTATAGGAAGGTATGGTTGGCAAAGCAAAAGGCAGTAGCACAAATCTATGGCGACTGAGAGGAGTCTTATGGTGAGCTACCCAGTTGTATCCTTGGGATCATATCCACCATGGAGGGTACGATTGCTCTGCTGAAGACCTCCCCGATTAGAGTGGGTGATCAGGTTGATGAATCAACAGTCTACTTTCATCGTATGGTCTGGACATTTCCTCCATGTATTGAGGCTTTTCGACACTGTAAGCCGCTAGTCGCATCGACAGTACGCACTTATATGGCAAGTGTGGAGGGACTTTGTTGTTGGCTACTACTCAAGACGGAAACTCGAACATATTGCTTGTTGCGTTTGCACTTGTGGAAGGAGAAAATACAGAGTCTTGGGCATACTTTCTATCCAACCTGAGAAGACATGTTACTCCACAACCGGGTATTCTGGTGATATCTGATAGGCACAATGGCATTAAGGCTGTACTAGAGGCACCAGATAGTGGTTGGCGACCTCTCCACGCTTATCGGGCATTTTGTATTCGGCATATTGCTGCAAATTTTGCTCTGAGCTTCAAGGGGCAGGATACAAGGAGGTTGCTGGTAAATGCTGCTTATGCAAAGATAGAGGCCGAGTTTGACTATTGGTTTGATATAATGAGGACAGAGAATTCGGCTATGTGTGATTGGACAAACAGGATGGAGTATGAGAGATGGACACAGCACAAGGATGGTGGCAGACGATATGGTCACATGACAACCTAAGCTGAAACGCCACATCTTGCAACGTCACTGTGCACTCTCCAAAAGGCATATGAAAGGTGTGTGTCTCAAAGCATCACCTATCAATCAACGCACTGGCCAAAGACTCGTCCAACCAGAACCAGCGGTTGTTTAGCCTGGCCAAGTGGTACAATCTAGCCCTCTCTAAATAAGGGATGATCCTGTCATGCATATGCATATTTTGTTGTCGCCTCACACTGTAGATACACCTACTTGGTTGCACCCAACATGAAAGATATACACGAAGTAGTTAAATTCTACTATCTACAAGGAATTCCCCTATCTAATTACACCAAATAAATAACTTATACCATAACCAAAGAATGAAACAAATAATTAAACAATTAAACAATTATCAATTATCATATCAAATTGCTAAATACTTATTTTTTTATTAATTAAGAAACCAGTTATACAATTAAATTAATGGATTTTAATCGATTATGAAAATTAAACAAGAATTTTGACAAAAACCAATTTTCTAGTCCAAAGAACCGGTTTCTTAAAAGAAACCTTTCACAAAAATCGATTATTTAAAAATAGACTTTCAAAATAAAATCTTTTAAAATTAAATCGTTTGAAATCAAATTTTTTAAAATTTGGTTGTGGATTGGTTTAAACATACAAAAATCGATTTTCAAACCATTTTCGTTTTCCTTAACCAATTTGTATATACACCCCACTACATTCTACATCCTAACATGCAAAGTCTAATACTCAACTATAAGGGTTAAACTATAAATTCTAGTTCCTCTATCTTACATACCATATTCTAATTAACAAATGCTAGTGCTAAGAAAAATAAAATAAAACTGACTTCATCGACAATGGCACCGGCAATATGGGCAACACTATTCAGTCAGTACAAGCTTTGTTCATTTGCCATGATATTCAGCTGAAGGTTGGCGCTAAGATACCCCAAATCCGCTCTCAATGTGCTCTTCCCTCTCTCTAGAATTTTCTCTCTCTAGCCAAACTCAAAATCCGCTCCAAATGAGGAATTCGCAGCTGTCTTCCGCGGTCTATATAATGCCACTCAACGTAAACCGCTACTGTTTTTAGTGGTTTACGCACACGCCCCCAAATAGCGGTTTATGTACATGCATGATCAACAGAAACTGTTGCTGCCTATAGCGGATTTTGTGTAACATTCTAATCCACGTAAATCGCGGCTGCCAATAACGATTTACGTTCTTCTATAAACCACTACTGGCAGTAGCAGTTTTTATAGAGATATAAAAAATTGCATTTGCGTTTTCTTATTTCAAAAGTTGTATTTAAGTAAAATTGACTTTCAAATAATTTATTTACATAAATTGTCCTATTTTTAATATCTTATTTTATTATGTTCAAAACCAAATGCAATCTTGTCATTTATTTGTTGGGAGATGAGGTGTGTGAGACTGTGAGTTGCGATGTTAATCTGTTTTCAAGTTTCAACAGCTGCGTGTATGATTTTTTCCGTCCTTGTGTTTAATTTTTTGGTTGACTTTGTAAAGATGTGTGCTCCTGGACAATTAAAAACAACCCCTCCCCCAAAAAGATTATAGAATAACCCAGGTAATTGTTTTGGTCTGATGGTCTGAGCCTAAAGTTCAATTTTGGTAGAAAGCCCAAATCGTTTTTCAGAAAATACCAAAGTATAGCTTGAGCCCAACTATCATAGCCCATGCATTGAACCAGCCCGGTAGTTTCTTTTTATACTTTGGTAGCTGTAGAAACTAGAAAGAACCATATATACAACTTGAAGCAATTATGCTCATATATTTTAGATTTTATAGCGCACATGAATTTTTTTAGAATTTAACTAACATGTGTTCTAAAGAGACAAGTTAAAATTGTTAATAATAAAATTTTTTAAATAATTTACTAAATAAGTACACAATAAATACATCAAAAATTTAAATTTAACTTTTTTTATAAAAAAATTTTTAATTGATAATTTTATCATGTGCTCTAAAAGTATATGTTAATTAATTTTTTTATTTTATATATCATGAAATTATTTTCAAAATTTTAAGCTATTAAAAAAAATAACAAATTATATTTGATTTTGTGACGATTTTGTTAATAATAAAAAAATTGTCACAATATTCCGTACTCTTTTGTAGTGAAATTACTAATTAAGAAGAAGAAGAAAAAAAGAAAATATTGATGCAAAGTTTGTTAGTTATAACTTATAATAGATTGAATTGAAATTTGAGAAGCCATAACTAATGCTTCTTGAGTCCCTGGTTTGTTTGAGCAGGAATATTGTCATGCTTAAGAATTTAAGTTCATGAGAACTAATGAATATATTTGTGGATTACTCCAACAATAATAAGGCATTGATGTTGTTTGATAGACAAAAGTGGAGTAAATGTAAGATTTCAATTTTTTTTTATAGAAATTAAATTATGAGTTAATTGAGATTTGTGATGTTTATTTATGATTTTTTTATTTTTAAAAACTTATCTTACAAAAAGATAATTAAAGTAAAATTATGATGTTTTGATTTAAAATTAATTAAAAGTCATAATTTTTCATTTTTCATAGCAATTGGATATTTTCTTATTTATAATTTAAAATTTTAGTAATTGAAAAATAGTGAAAATTGTATATGTTTTAATTTAAATATTGAGAATTTTGCGACGTTAATGTCTCAAGGTTGAGTTACTGTGAGTACATGCTACGTTTGTTGTTGTCCAAGCATTATGGCAAAACTTCTGTGAACGTTGTGGTTGCCGCTGCTGTGAACTAAAAGGAGTTTGTCGCGTAGCTAAGTTGCGATTGAGGAAGGAATTTTTCTAAAAATTCATTTTTATTTCAAGAAATTGTATAAATTGATATCAATATGAAAAATATATTTTTCTGTGATTGTGTGAATCTTATGGATTTGATGATTTTGTTGTTTATTAATTATGTGTGAATTGTGGATTATGGTTGATTTAATGATTGTTGTGATGGTTTGGCTGGAATTCTGATCCTCTAGGATTTTGTTGATTTGGTTAATGTAAGATTGATTACTGAGACGTTGTAACAGCGATTAAATTGATTTGTGATTGGTGGGACTGGTATTGAGACTTGTTGAAAACATTGAAATTAGAATGCCAAACTGTTTCCTTGAAAACCTAACTTTTGAAGAAAAGTAGTAAGTTGAAAGCGAATCAGTAACTCGATATTGAACGAAACTGTATAGGGTAAAATGTTGACTAGAATAAGTGTAATTGTTACAGCTTAATTTTGAATGGTTTGTTTTAATTGAAAATTAGTTATGAATTTTCGAAGTTGAACTATCTGTAGTTATTAACTACGAATGATTTTCTGATTGTTGGAAAATAATTTGGTTGTTGGAATTTTTGATTATGTTGAATAATATGTGGAAAAAAGGGGTTGAGAGATAGTTTGGATGGAATCCTTGAAGGGTGGCAAAAACCTGAGTTCTAGAGGAGATGCTACCAAAATTTTTTAAAGTATTTGAGTGAAATTGAATAATAAGAATAATGAAAACCGGTGCTACTTTCATAAGAACTAGAGACTTTGTTTTGAAGTTTTATTTGGTTAATTTAATTGAAGAATTCTGTTTTCAGAAGTTTTAGGGAAGTTAAATTATTTGAATTTGATTTTGGCAAAATGAAATAATTTCCAAATTTTTGGGAATGTTTTAAACTTAAAAATGAAACTAAAATCAGTATTGAGAATCTTAGGGGTACTTTAAAGTTGAACTTGAGAAATTTGAAAGTTGGGTTTAATTAACCCTTAAAGTGATTAATTAAAGAATGATTTTAAATCTTTTGGGAGGAAGAATTTTTAAACTCAAGAATGAAGTTGAAAGTGTTTTGGGAACTTGGTTAAACAAAAATTATATTTATTTGATTTTGAATAGCCATGGAACGGATGATATTTTTAGGGTATTCTAACGATTTTAAAGTAATTGAACAAAATGATTATATTTTCAATTAAGATTTTGATTGGAGAAAAATAAGTGATCTTTTAGTCTTTTGGTGAAGAGAATTTTAAGGGTGAATGTAACAGATTGAATTTAGTAATTTTCTGACAAGAATTTTATAAAATAAACTATTTTGATTTTGTGGATATGGTGGTTTGTCCCGCCCATAATGAGAACGGTGGTTTTACTTTAATCACAGTTTGAGAATAAGCATTCTTATGATAAATGTGAACATAATGAAATGTGATTATGAATTGGCAAGGACGGAGGTCTCATCCCGCTTGCGTGTTTACGATTAATAATGATTATAATTGAAAAGTGTGCCTGACACTATATATCAAGAGTGTGGTGGGTACTATATCCCAAGAGTGTGGCAGACACTATATTCCGGAGTGAATAAACAAGTTGAGAATAAAGGATTCTCTCTCTTGTTGCGAACAAACAAGTTTAGGATGAAGGATTCTCTCTCTTGCTGCGATGAGAATAATTAATCTTTTAGTTGGTGTGATTATATAGAATTATGGATTTGATTATTATCCACTTGCGTGTTGATGTGGCACTACCTCTAGGAGAAGGTGGTAGGACACTCTCCTTCGAAATTATTTCTCCTTGGGATGCGTTTGTGATGCGGATGTGGGAAAGGTGGTAGCGCACTCTCCCTGGAAATTCTTCCTCCTGGGATGCGTTTGTGGTGCAGATGTGAGGTGGTAGGGTACTCTCCCTTGGAATATTTTCTCCACATTCTTTTTTTATTTAGAGTAAACTACCATTTGTACCCACGAAAGTTGAAAATACTGACATATATACCCATAAAAAAGGAAATTACCATTTGTACCCATAAAAAATGGTTTTTACAAGCAAAATTATCCAAACTCTAAAAAATTAAATAAAATTCCTAAACTACCCTTATCTTCACCACCACACCACCTCCTTCACCCAATCACCTTTCTAACCCTAACCCTCTTCACCCAGCCACCACCCCCCCTTTTCCTTTCTAATCTCAAACCCCACCACCATCTCATTTCCTTTATCACTACCATCACCACCACCACCACTATACCTCCATCATCATCTTCTTCACATAAAGAAGCAGCAGCAGCAACAACAACAACAATAATAGAAAAAGCAGAGAAAAAATAGTTCTTGCACGCCGTCACCCTCTTCTCCTTCTCCGATCTCTTGTGTGCTCTCTTCCTTCCAGACCAGCGACAACGACAGCGACGGACTCAATCAATAGCGGCGACAGATGTGATGGAGCCGGCAGCAGCAGGGCGCGACTACGGCGACAGCTCCCCTTTCCTTGGTTCTGGCTCGCATCTCCTCTTTGAGCTCCCTCAATAATAGCGACGATGATGCGATAGCGGCAGCGAGTCCCCACGTTGCCAGTGCGGTCTCGCTCTCCCTTTTCTTCTCTTCTTCTTCCTCGAGTGGGGGTGTGTGTGTAATGTCTTCGTGTGTGAGTTTTGGAGGGAAAGGGAGTGGTGGCTAGGTGAAGTGGGTGGTGGTGAGATTTGAGATTAGAAAGGGAAAGAGAGGTGGTGGCTAGGTGGTGGACGAAATTGTGATCCATATTCTTGATTCATTCTTTTCACTTCAACAATCCAAGGTAATGGCTCCAAAGACTTGGTGCACAGAACCATGGTCCAAAATTAACTTCACAGTTTCGTTCAACTAACCAGCAAGTGTACTAGGTCGTCCAAGTAATAAATCTTACGCGAGTAATGGTCGATCCCACAGAGATTGTTGGTATGAAGCAAGCTATGGTCACCTTGTAAATCTCAGTTAGGCAGATAAAATTATGGAATTTAGAAAATCAAATATAATAAAAAGAAATACTAAAAGGGATAGAATACTTATGTAGATTCATTGGTGAGAATTTCAGATAAGCGAATGGAGATACTGTATGGCTCAAGAACGCCTACTTTCCCATTGCTTCAACTCAATCCTTCTTACTCCTTTCCATGGCAAGCTGTGTATAGGGGTTCACCGTTCGACGATGGCTACTTTCTATCCTCTCGGGAAAATGGTCCTCTGCGGCTGTCACTCGCATGGCTAATCGTCTGGAGGCATCACACTGGCCGAAGGCTACATCCCATCCTCGCAGTGAAAACTACGCTCACGCGCTCTGTCACAGCACGGCTAATCACTGGTTGGTTCCCGTGCCTACTGGAATAGAATTCCTTGATTCTTTTGCGTCTGTCACTAACGCCCAGCACTTGCGAGTCTGAAGCACGTCACAGTCATTCATTACCGGAATCCTACTCGGAATACCACAGACAAGGTTAGACTTTCCGGATTCCCAGGATCCTACTCGGAATACCACAGACAAGGTGAGACTTTCCGGATCCTCATAAATGCTGCCATCTATCTAGCTTATACCACGAAGATTCTGTTGGGGAATCTAAGAGATACACATTCAAGCTCGGTTGCATGTAGAACGGAGGTGGTTATCAATCACGCGCGTTCATAAGTGAGAATGATAATGAGCGTCACATAATCATCACATTCATCATGTTCTTGGGTGTGAATGAATATCTTGGAATAAGAATAAGATAGAATTGAATAAAAGAAAATAGAATTGTATTGATACTTGAGGTACAGCAGAGCTCCACACCCTTAATCTATGGTGTGCAGAAACTCCACCGTTGAAAATACATAAGTGAAAGGTTCAGGCATGGCCGAATGGCCAGCCCCCATGATCTGAGAACTATGCGTCCCAAGATGTCTAATACAATAGTTAAATGTTCTATTTATAATAAACTAGCTCCTAGGGTTTACATGAGTAAGTAATTGATGCATAAATCCACTTCCGGGGCCCACTTGGTGTATGCTTGGGCTGAGCTTGATCAATCCACGAGCTGAGGCTTCTCTTGGAGTTGAACTCCGAGTTATGACGTGTTTTGGGCGTTCAACTCCGGATCATGACGTTTTTCTGGCGTTTAACTCTAGACAGCAGCATGAACTTGGCGTTCAACGCCAAGTTACGTCATCAATTTCCGAATGAAGTATGGACTATTATATATTGATGGAAAGCCCTGGATGTCTACTTTCCAACGCCGTTGAGAGCGCGCCATTTGGAGTTCTGTAGCTCCAGAAAATCCATTTCGAGTGCAGGGAGGTCAGATTCCAACAGCATCAGCAGTCCTTTTGTCAACCTTTTTCAGAGTTTTGCTCAAGTCCCTCAATTTCAGCCAGAAATTACCTGAAATCACAGAAAAACACACAAACTCATAGTAAAGTCCAGAAATGTGAATTTAACATAAAAACTAATGAAAACATCCCTAAAAGTAGCTTAAACTTACTAAAAACTTCCTAAAAACAATGCCAAAAAGCGTATAAATTATCCGCTCATCACAACACCAAACTTAAATTGTTGCTTGTCCCCAAGCAACTGAAAATCAAATAGGATAAAAAGAAGAGAATATACTATAAATTCCAGAATATCAATGAATATTAATTACAATTAGATGAGCGGGACTTGTAGCTTTTTGCTTCTGAACAGTTTTGGCATCTCACTTTTTCCTTTGAAGTTTAGAATGATTGGCTTCTCTAGGAACTTAGAATTTCGGATAGTGTTATTGACTTTCCTAGTTAAGCATGTTGATTCTTGAACACAGCTACTTATGAGTCTTGGCCGTGGCCCTAAGCACTTTGTTTTCCAGTATTACCACCGGATACATAAATGCCACAGACACATAACTGGGTGAACCTTTTCAGATTGTAACTCAGCTTTGCTAAAGTCCCCAGTTAGTGGTGTCCAGAGCTCTTAAGCACACTCTTTTTGCTTTGGATCACGACTTTAACCATTCAGTCTCAAGCTTTTCACTTGGACCTTCATGACACAAGCACATGGTTAGGGACAGCTTGATTTAGCCGCTTAGGCCTGGATTTTATTTCCTTGGGCCCTCCTATCCATTGATGCTCAAAGCCTTGGATCCTTTTTACCCTTGCCTTTTGGTTTTAAGGGCTCTGGGCTTTTTCTATTGCTCCTTCTCCCTTTTTTTTTCTCTTTTTTTTTTGCTTTTTCTTGCTTCAAGAATCAATTTCATGATTTTCCAGATCATCAATAACATTTCTCTTTGTTCATCATTCTTTCAAGAGCCAACAGTTTTAACATTCATAAACAACAAGATCAAAAGACATATGCACTGTTCAAGCATTCATTCAGAAAACAAAAGTATTATCACCACATCAATATAATTAAATTAAATTCAAGGATAAATTCAAAATTCATGTACTTCTTGTTCTTTTGAATTAAAACATTTTTCTTTTAAGAGAGGTGAAGGATTAATGGATTTTATTCATAGCTTTAAGGCATGGTTACATACTAATGATTATGAAATAAAGACACAAAACATAGATAAACACAATATTAAAAACCGAAAAGCAGAAAAAAATAAGAACAAGGAATGAGTCCACCTTAGTGGCGTCTTCTTCTTGAAGGACCAATGATGTTCTTTAGCTTTTCTATGTCCCTTCCTTGCCTTTGTTGCTCCTCCCTCATTGCTCTTTGATCTTCTCTTATTTCTTGGAGAATGATGGAGTGCTCATGATGTTCCACCCTTAATTGTTCCACATTGTGGCTTAAATCTTCTAAGAAGGTGTTGAGTTGCTCCCAATAGTTGTTGGGAGGAAAGTGCATCCCTTGAGGCATCTCAGGGATTTCTTGATGATGAGCTTCCTCATGCATCTCTTGAGAACCGTGAGGGGTCTCTCTTGCTTGCTCCATTCTCTTCTTGGTGATGGGTTTATCCTCTTCAATGGAGATGTCTCCTTCTATGACAACTCCAGCCGAGTAACATAGATGGCAAATAAGGTGAGGAAAAGCTAGCCGTGCCATGGGTGAGGGCTTGTCGGCTATTTTGTAGATTTCATTGGAGATGACCTCATGAACTTCTACATCCTCTCCAATCATGATACCATGAATCATGATGGCCCGATCCACAGTAACTTCAGATCGGTTGCTAGTAGGAATGATGGAGCGTTGAATGAACTCCAACCATCCTCTAGCTATAGGCTTGAGGTCCAGTCTTCTTAGTTGGACTGGCTTGCCTTTGGAGTCTCTTTTCCATTGAGCTCCTTCCACACATATGTCCATAAGGACTTGGTCCAACCTTTGATTAAAGTTGACCCTTCTAGTGTAGGGACGTTCATCTCCTTGCATCATGGGCAAGTGAAACGCCAACCTCACATTTTCCGGACTAAAATCCAAGTATTTCCCCCGAACCATTGTGAGATAATTCTTTGGGTTCGGGTTCATACTTTGATCATGGTTCCTAGTGATCCATGCAGTGGCATAGAACTCTTGAACCATTAATATTCTGACTTGTTGCATGGGGTTAGTTAGGACTTCCCAACCTCTTCTTCGGACTTCATGTCGGATCTCCGGATACTCATTTTTCTTGAGCTTGAAAGGGACCTCAGGGATCACCTTCTTCTTTGCCACAACATCATAGAAGTGGTCTTGATGGCTCTTGGAGATGAATCTTTCCATCTCCCATGACTCGGAGGTGGAAGCTTTTGTCTTCCCTTTTCCTTTTCTAGAGGATACTCCGGCCTTAGGTGCCATTGATGGTAATGGAAAAACAAAAAGCTTATGCTTTTACCACACCAAACTTAAAATATTGCTCGCCCTCGAGTAAGAGAAGAAAGAAGAGAAGAAGAAGAAGAAGAAAATATGGTAGAGAGGGAGAGAGGTAGGTTCGGCCTAGGTGAAGAAGAAGGGGATGTGTTGTGTGAAAATGAAGTAGAAAGGAAGGTTATTTATAGGGAGAGGGGGGAGGTATGTTCGGCCATTTTGGGTGGGAGTGGGTGGGAAATTGTTTTTGAATTTTTGAAGGTAGGTGGGGTTTATAGGGAAGAGTGGATGGATGTGAGTGGTGAATGGGGTAATTGGGAAGAGGAATTGAGGTGATTGGTGAAAGTTGTTGGGAAGTGTGACATGGGGAAGAGTGAAATAGGATTAGGAGAGTGTGATTAGGATTAAAAGGTAAGGTGGGAATATGTTAGGTGGGGATCCTGCGGGGTCCACAGATCCTGAGGTGATCCTGTGGGGTCCACAGATCCTGAGGTGTCAAGGAATTCCATCCCTGCATCAAATAGGCATGTAAAATGCCTTCGTGCATCATTCTGGCGTTTAAACGTCCATTGGTGCACATTCTGGGCGTTCAACGCCCATGTAAAGCATGTTTCTGGCGTTGAACGCCAGTTTCATGCTTGTTACTGGCGTTCAGCGCCAGTTTTTCCATTCTGGGCACATTCCTGGCGTTCAGCGCAAGAATGTTGCTTGTTTCTGGCATTCAGCGCCAGAATGGTGCTCTATTCTGGCGTTGAACGCCAGCCAGATGCATCTTACTGGCGTTGAACGCCAGCCTGTGCGTCCTCCAGGATGTGAATTTTTTTCTTCTGCTGTTTTTGATTCTGTTTTTAATTTTTATGATTTTTTCGTGACTCCTCATGATCATGTACCTAATAAAACACAAAATAACAATAAAATAGAATTAAGTAAACTTAGATAAATAAAATTGGGTTGCCTCCCAACAAGCGCTTCTTTAATGTCAATAGCTTGACAGTGGCTCTCATGGAGCCACAAGGTGATCAAGTCAATGTTGTATAGTCCCAACACCAAACTTAGAGTTTGGATATGGGATCTTAACACCAAACTTAGAGTTTGGTTGTGGCCTCACAACACCAAACTTAGAGTTTGACTGTATGGGCTCTTCTTGACTCTGAACTGAGAGAAGCTCTTCATGCTTACTCTCTTCTGTCACAGATGGATGGCCATGTGCCTTAAACACAAGGTAGTCCCCATTCAATTGAAGGACTAATTCACCTCTGTTGACATCTATCACAGCTCCTACTGTGGCTAGGAAAGGTCTTCCAAGGATGATGCAATCATCCTCTTCCTTCCTAGTGTCTAAGATTATGAAATCAGCAGGGATGTAAAGGCCTTCAACCTTTACTAACACGTCCTCTACTATTCCATAAGCTTGTCTCAATGACTTGTCTGCTAGTTGTAATGAGAACAAGGCAGGTTGTACCTCAATGATCCCCAGCTTCTCCATTACAGAGAGTGGCATAAGATTTATCCCTGACCCCAGATCACACAGAGCTTTTTTAAAGGTCATGGTGCCTATGGTACAAGGTATTAAGAACTTGCCAGGATCTTATTTCTTTTGAGGTAGAATTTGCTGAATCCAAGTATCCAGTTCACTAATGAGCAAAGGAGGTTCACTTTCCCAAGTCTCATTACCAAACAACTTGGCATTCAGCTTCATGATAGCTCCTAGGTATTGAGCAACTTGCTCTCCAGTTACATCTTCATCCTCTTCAGAGGAAGAATAGTCTTCAGAGCTCATGAATGGCAGAAGGAGATTTAATGGAATCTCTATGGTCTCTATATGAGCCTCAGATTCCTTTGGATCCTTAATAGGAAACTCCTTCTTGCTTGAGGGACGTCCCAGGAGGTCTTCCTTACTAGGATTTTCGTCCTCCTCCTCCCTTGTGCATTCGGCCACATTGATTATGTCAATGGCCTTGCACTCTCCTTTTGGATTCTCTTCTGTATTGCTTGGAAGAGTACTAGGAGGAGTTTCAATGACTTTCTTACTCAGCTGGCCCACTTGTGCCTCCAGATTTCTGATGGAGGATCTTGTTTCACTCATGAAACTGAAAGTGGCTTTTGACAGATCAGAGACTATATTGGCTAAATTAGAAGTGTTTTGTTCAGAATTCTCTGTCTGTTGCTGAGAAAATGATGGATATGGCTTGCTATTGTTCAGCCTGTTGCGTCCACCATTTGTTAAAGCCTTGTTGAGGCTTTTGTTGATCCTTCCATAAGAAATTTGGATGATTTCTCCATGATGAGTTATAGGTGTTTCCATAGGTTTCACCCATGTAATTAACCTCTGCCATGGCAGGGTTCTCAGGATCATAAGCTTCTTCAGAAGCTGCCTCTCTGGTACTGTTAGATGCATGTTGCCATCCATTCAGATTTTGAGAGATCATGTTGACCTGTTGAGTCAACACTTTGTTCTGAGCCAATATGACATTCAGAGTATCAATTTCAAGAACTCCTTTCTTCTGAGGTATCCCATTGTTCACGGAATTCCTCTCAGAAGTGTACATGAACTGGTTGTTTGCAACCATGTCAATGAGTTCTTGAGCCTTTTCAGGCGTTTTCTTTAGGTGAATAGATCCACCTGCAGAATGGTCCAATGACATTTTTGAAAATTCAGAGAGACCATAATAGAATATATCTAAAATGGTCCATTCTGAAAACATGTCAGATGGACATCTTTTGGTCAGCTGCTTGTATCTTTTCCAAGCTTCATAGAGGGATTCACCATCTTTTTGTTTGAAGGTTTGAACATCCACTCTCAGCTTACTCAACTTTTGAGGAGGAAAGAATTTATCCAAGAAGGCAGTGACCAGCTTATCCCATGAGTCCAGGCTATCCTTGGGTTGTGAATCCAACCATATTCTAGCTCTGTCTCTTACAGCAAAAGGGAAAAGCATGAGTCTGTAGACTTCAGGATCAACTCCATTCGTCTTTACAGTCTCACAGATCTGCAAGAACTCAGTTAGAAACTGATAGGGATCTTCAGATGGAAGTCCATAAAACTTGCAGTTTTGTTGCATTAAGGCAACTAGCTGAGGTTTCATCTCAAAGTTATTGGCTCCAATGGCAGGAATGGAGATGCTTCTTCCATCAAACTTGGACGTTGGCTTTGTAAAGTCACCAAGCATTCTCCTTGCATTATTATTATTTTCGGCTGCCATCTCCTTCTCTTGTTCGAAAATTTCTGAAAGGTTGTTTCTGGATTGTTGTAATTTAACTTCTCTTAATTTTCTCTTCAGAGTCCTTTCAGGTTCTGGATCAATTTCAACAAGAGTACCTTTATCCTTGTTCCTGCTCATATGAAAGAGAAGAAAACAAGAGAAGAAAGAGGAATCCTCTATGTCACAGTATAGAGATTCCTTTATGTTAGTAGAAAAAGAAGGGGTAGAAGAATGAAGAAGGAGATTCGGATTTTTAGATGAAGAGAGGTGAAGAGAAGTGTTAGTAAACAAATAATTAAATAGAAGAAGAAAAGAGAAGGGAGATTTCGAAAATAATTTTGAAAAGGGGTTAGTGATTTTTGAAAATTAGAAATAAATTGTAATTAAAACATGAAACATTTAGTTAATTAAAAAGAATTTTTGAGAAAGAGAGAGATATTTTCGAAAATATAAGATGGAAAAGTAGTTAAGTGGTTTTGAAAAAGATAAGAAACAAACAAAGAGTTAGTTAGTTGATTGAAAAAGATTTGAAAATCAAATTTTAAAAAGATAAGAAGATAAGAAATTAGATAAGATATTTTGAAATCAAATTTTGAAAAAGATAAAATTTTGAAAAAGATCAAATAAAAGATAAAAAGATTTAATTCAAAACTTTTGAAATTATTTACTTCACTAACAAGAAACTACAAGATAAGATTCTAGAACTTAAAGATTGGACCTTTCTTAACAAGAAAGTAACAAACTTCAAATTTTTGAACCAATCACATTAATTATTAGTGAATTTTCGAAAATATGATGTAAAGATAAGGAAAAGATTTTGAAAATAATTTGAAAAAAATTTTTGAATTTTTCGAAAAATAAAAAAAAATGGAAAAGATATGATTTTTGAAAGGGATTTTGAAAAGATAAGATTTTTAAAATTGAAATTTTGACTTGACTTGTTAGAAACAACTAATTTTAAAAATTTTTGACCAAGTCAACCCAAAATTTCGAAAATTTGGAGGGAAATAAGGAAAAGATATTTTTTGATTTTTGAATTTTTAATTATGAGAGAGAAAAACAACAAAAATACTCAATGCATGAAATTTTTAGATCAAAACAATGAATGCATGCAAGAATGCTATGAATGTCAAGATGAACACCAAGAACACTTTGAAGATCATGATGAACATCAAGAACATAATTTTGAAAAATTTTTGATGCAAAGAAAACATGCAAGACACCAAACTTAGAAATCTTTAATGCACGGACTCTAACAAACAAAAAATGCATATGAAAAACAACAAACAACACAAAACAAGAAAACATCAAGATCAAACAAGAGGACTTATCAAGAACAACTTGAAGATCATGAAGAACACTATGAATGCATGGGATTTTCGAAAAAAATGCAAGAAAAATTTTTAAAGCATGCAATTGACACCAAACTTAAAAATTGACTCAAGACTCAAACAAGAAACACAAAATAATTTTTTATTTTTATATTTTATGAATTTTTTTGAATTTTTATTAATTTTTTTGAAAATAAAGTTTAGAAAAACGAAAAATAAAAGAAAAATTTTGAAAAAGATTTTTGAAAAGAAAATTACCTAATCTGAGCAACAAGATGAACCGTCAGTTGTCCATACTCGAACAATCCCCGGCAACGGCGCCAAAAACTTGGTGGATGAAATTGTGATCCATATTCTTGATTCATTCTTTTCACTTCAACAATCCAAGGTAATGGCTCCAAAGACTTGGTGCACAGAACCATGGTCCAAAATTAACTTCACAGTTTCGTTCAACTAACCAGCAAGTGTACTGGGTCGTCCAAGTAATAAACCTTACGCGAGTAAGGGTCGATCCCATAGAGATTGTTGGTATGAAGCAAGCTATGGTCACCTTGTAAATCTCAGTTAGGCAGATAAAATTATGGAATTTAGAAAATCAAATATAATAAAAAGAAATACTAAAAGGGATAGAATACTTATGTAGATTCATTGGTGAGAATTTCAGATAAGCGAATGGAGATACTGTATGGCTCAAGAACGCCTACTTTCCCATTGCTTCAACTCAATCCTTCTTACTCCTTTCCATGGCAAGCTGTGTATAGGGGTTCACCGTTCGACGATGGCTACTTTCTATCCTCTCGGGAAAATGGTCCTCTGCGGCTGTCACTCGCATGGCTAATCGTCTGGAGGCATCACACTGGCCGAAGGCTACATCCCATCCTCGCAGTGAAAACTACGCTCACGCACTCTGTCACAGCACGGCTAATCACTGGTTGGTTCCCGCGCCTACTGGAATAGAATCCCTTGAATCTTTTGCGTCTGTCACTAACGCCCATCACTTGTGAGTCTGAAGCACGTCACAGTCATTCATTACCGGAATCCTACTCGGAATACCACAGACAAGGTTAGACATTCCGGATTGCCAGGATCCTACTCGGAATACCACAGACAAGGTGAGACTTTCTGGATCCTCATAAATGCCGCCATCTATCTAGCTTATACCACGAAGATTCTGTTGGGGAATCTAAGAGATACACATTCAAGCTCGGTTGCATGTAGAACGGAGGTGGTTGTCAATCACGCGCGTTCATAAGTGAGAATGATAATGAGCGTCACATAATCATCACATTCATCATGTTCTTGGGTGCGAATGAATATCTTGGAATAAGAATAAGATAGAATTGAATAAAAGAAAATAGAATTGCATTGATACTTGAGGTACAGCAGAGCTCCACACCCTTAATCTATGGTGTGCAAAAACTCCACCGTTGAAAATACATAAGTGAAAGGTTCAGGCATGGCCGAATGGCCAGCCCCCATGATCTGAGAACTATGCGTCCCAAGATGTCTAATACAATAGTTAAATGTTCTATTTATAATAAACTAGCTCCTAGGGTTTACATGAGTAAGTAATTGATGCATAAATCCACTTCCGGGGCCCACTTGGTGTATGCTTGGGCTGAGCTTGATCAATCCACGAGCTGAGACTTCTCTTGGAGTTGAACTCCGAGTTATGACGTGTTTTGGGCGTTCAACTCCGGATCATGACGTTTTTCTGGCGTTTAACTCTAGACAGCAGCATGAACTTGGCGTTCAACGCCAAGTTACGTCGTCAATTTCCGAATGAAGTATGGACTATTATATATTGCTGGAAAGCCCTGGATGTCTACTTTCCAACGCCGTTGAGATCGCGCCATTTGGAGTTCTGTAGCTCCAGAAAATTCATTTCGAGTGCAGGGAGGTCAGATTCCAACAGCATCAACAGTCCTTTTGTCAGCCTTTTTCAGAGTTTTGCTCAAGTCCCTCAATTTCAGCCAGAAATTACCTGAAATCACAGAAAAATACACAAACTCATAGTAAAGTCCAGAAATGTGAATTTAACATAAAAACTAATGAAAACATCCCTAAAAGTAGCTTAAACTTACTAAAAACTTCCTAAAAATAATGCCAAAAAGCGTATAAATTATCCGCTCATCACTGGGTGAAAAGGGTTAGGGTTAGAAAGGTGATTGGGTGAAGGAGGTGGTGTGGTGGTGAAGATAAAGGATTTCGCAGGTAAGAGAGAGTGTGGGGGCAAAGAATCTGAAGATGGTTTTGTTGTTGTTGATAATGGTGAAACCCTTTTTTTGGGTTAAGAATTCGAAGAAGCAGAAGAGAGAGAGAAAAGCAAAATATAGAAGAAAAGCGAGAGAAAGAGAAAGAGGAAGGAGTTGGCAGAGTTGACAGATTATGGCGGCGGCGACGAGCTTAGAAAATGGAAGAAGAGAGAGGATGGGTTAGTGGTGGTGGTGGCAGTGGTGGCGAAAAGATTAGAACATTGAGAGAGAGAGAGAGAGAGATAGAGAGGGGGGGAGGGGAGGGGAAGAGATGACAGTGGTAGTGGTGAAGATAAGGGTAGTTTAGGAATTTTATTTAATTTTTTAGAGTTTGGATAATTTTGCTTGTAAAAATTATTTTTCATGGGTACAAATGGTAATTTTCTTTTTTATGGGTAGATATGTCAGCGTTTTCAACTTTCGTGGATACAAATGGTAGTTTACTCTATTGTATTTGTTGGAAGCGGGGAAAGTGGTAGGGTACTCTCCCACGGAATTTTTCTTCCACATCTCTTTCGGGTTGTAAGGTGAGACAACACTCTCCGTTGTTTTTGGAACAGTTTAGGAAAGGTGGTCGAGTACTCTCCCTCGAAATTTATTTCTCATGAAATGCGCAATAGAGAGACTAGTCTAGAAGTTGGCAACAAGATTTGTGTTGAGTCTGGCACTATAACCGACACATGAGCTCATGGTCAGTAGGACAGGTATGCATCATATTGTATTTGTTTAAAATTTCTTGGGTCTGCATAATTACTTGGTTTTCCTAATTGATATTGTGTTAATTGCTAATTATACTACTTTTCATAATTGTTGTCTTTGTGTGATTGTTTGACTGTATATTTGATTACTTGTGATTGTGACTTGTTGGTTTGAATTATGGTGGATTGTGGTATGTGGTGTTTTGTAAAAGATCTCCTTATGATGATTTGAATGTGATTGATTATATTTTGGTCTAAGGCTGTGATTGATTATATTTTGGACGAGTGACCGTGATTGATTATATTTTGGGTCGGAAGTCGTGATTGGATGAATTATTGGTAAGTTTGGTTATATTGTTTTTTTTTTGTATGTAGGAAATTGTTATGGGATATTATCGAGATTGAAATTCTCATAAGTGAGATATGAATTTGGATTTTTGGATGATTAATTATTGTTGTTCGAAAATATTCATAAGACAAGTAATGATCACTGCGATTGAAACGAATTCTCTTTTTATATATTCTCTTATGACAATTCTAAAACTCTTTTGGTGAAACTGTGTGGTTAGGTTCTCACTTTTCTACAATCTTATCTTTTTTAGGAAACAAACGAGAAGTCTATGAAAATTTCACTGAGCATTTGGATGTACCCTAGTTTTATTTTCTTAGATGCATTTCCTCGCCATTATTATTATATCTTATGAAGAGGGATAGGAGATGTAATTATATATGTATGTGATACATATTTGCATGTTACTTGTATAAGAAATTCTTGTATGTGTATATGTGTGTGTGTGAAGATTTGTGTGAAGTGCTGTGATTAATTTGTATGTATGCATGTTTGTAAAAAATATATATACTTTTGATTTTCTAAAGAAAGTCAATATGGTTTCAAGTAAAGGCTCCTACTCTTTATGTATATATATATATATATATATATATATATATATTAATATGGTTTCAAGTAAAGGCTCCTACTCTTTATGTATATATATATATATAAGTGGTCGTTACGTCGTTGTTATCAGAGTGGCGCAGACAAAAGTGTGACATTCTAATAGTAAGTGTAATTGTTTTGACCCAATCCAACCTTTGTTTATTTTCACAAGGAACAAGGTGTCCCTTGTAAAAAAAAAAGGACACTTTGGTCCTCAACTTTTTTATTTTAAGATAATATGATTCTTGTGTTAAAAAATCTGTTAAATAATAATAAATTTTAATTTTGTGGGAGATTTTATTTTAGAATTGGGTCGGATTTTTACTCCAAAAATAAAAAAATAAACCAATTAAACAATGTTACCTATATATTGTGATTTCAACAATAAATAAAAAATAACCAAATGTGGTAGCATTCATATTTCATATATGAATCTGAATTAATTTTACTCCCAACTTAGGATGTTGTATCACTTTAACTAATCAAGCAAAGTATAAGGTAGATCAAATTTTGATTAAATTTTTAAAATTTTTTATACAATAATTTTAAATAAGTTAATCGCATTTTAGAATTTTTATAAGATCTAATAGTTTTACTATTAATAAGAATTTCCATCTAAGTCAAATTTCGAACTCGAGGATATCACTTTAAGAAGTACTAAGATTTGTCATTAAACTAAAATCTTAGTTTGTTCTTTTTTTTGTAAAATAAATTGAATAACTCTCAATTTTAGGTATTATAAACTCATCCATTTCAGACTTATAAACACAATACTTAAAAATTTTATCCACTACTTGACTTAGCCAAATTTTAAACTCAAAATCAGTCATTATAAGACATACATAATAACTATTAGATTAATGTTATAAGATACATACAATAATCATTATACTAAGGCCCTATTAATTAGTCTTGTCTTTCCATTGAAGCAAAATATGACAGAAAGACATAGAAGTAGGGATGTCAATGGGGCGGGGCGGGGCGGGGCGGGGCGGGGCGGGGGCGGGGATGCCTCCCTACTCCCCGTCCCCGCCCCCAGAATTAATCCACATTTCCGCCCCGATTTCCGTCGTGGGGGGATAATTGTCCCCATCCCCATTTTCCGCGTTTTCCGTATTCTCCGCGGGCCTCATTCCTCATTCCCTTATGTGTAATATTCATATGAAAATTATAGTAAAAAATATCAAAAAAATAAAAAACAAACTAGAAAATACTATTACAAACACACAAACATATCTTATCCAAGATTATAAGTCCACAAATACAACATAGTAAATTATAATCCATAAAATAAAATCTTAAAATACAATTTTCATTCTAAAAAAAACAATAAGATATAGTCTTTAATATCAAGTAAAAACTGGAGAGAGTTGGGACTGTGGGAGAGAACAGCGTATAGTGCTGTGGGAGTTTTGGAGTTTGAACAAAGTGGAAATGGAAGAGAGTTGGGACTGGGAATAGAGAGTAGATGGCGCAGCAAACAACACAATGAGTAGGAAAAACTGAATAATAGGGTTAGGTTTTTTAATTGGTGAAATTACTAAAAAACTCCTATGTTAGAAATAAAGTAAGGTTATTTAAGAAATTTCAAACATTTGAAAAATTATCGGAGATGGTGCGGGGATCCCCACTCAGATCCTTGTGCCTGTCTCGGAAAAATTTTACTCCTCATTTTCATTCTCACGAAAAAAAATTTTCACCATCGGAACTCCATTCGAGGCGATACCCGCAAAAATTTCTGCCTCCTAGGAATTTTTGACACCCCTGCATAGAAGAAAACAAGTCACACATTAAAAAATAACAGTAGAAGACATGTTAAGTTGCAATAGGCCCAAGCCCAAAACAAATTCAGGCTGTGTGGGTGGCAAGATTGGTCAATATCCTACCCATTAGTGGAACCAAGTATCATGGCATATTTACATATATACCCCACAAGAACTTATTTAGTTGGCTACCCTTCACCAAAATTTATTCAGTGCCACAAATGCAAGAGATTCTCAAATAACCCAAACTCTCAAAGGCCCATGGGGGACACACCATGATCCTCTCCCAGACAAAGATCCTACTCAACACATGTGAGAACCTGGTTGGGCCATGTCTTTTACTATTGGATAATACATATATCATTAGTTTTTATTTTATTTTATTAATATTGACAAGATATTGTTATCCTTTTCTTAATTATATGGTCAAATCTATGATGAAAATTTTGAGATGTGTCAGTTTTAATATCATAGTTTTGTCATAATAATAGGATGCTACTTAACTCCTTGACTTATATAATCATCCTTATTCTATGATATTGACAAATTATTATGACTATAATTCTTGATATGTTTACTCAATTATTTGTGATTTGTGTAGGTACTAGACAGTGCCTTTTTAAGAAAATAAATAAATAATGAAAAAGAAAAATTATTAGTCCGAATTTACCAAAAAAGGTAAACAGAATCAAACAATTATAAAATTGCCATTTGCATAAAAGACTATGCCTTTTACAAATATATACATGCAATATAATACCAAAACAAAGTATTATTCCGTTGAAAATGCTCGTGTTATTGAAAGTATAGCACATGGCTAAGGTGTGTGGTTCTACAATAATATATAAGTGACAAACGAATTATGCTAGAACTTTCATGTTGTGTAGCCAAACTCTCTGTCTCTGCTATATATTATCGTCCATGGTGGAGCCTTTCTTGTTTGTTTTTCCTTTTTGTTTTTTTTGGTATAACTTAACCTCTAATTTATTTTTTTTTATTGGATTGAATAATTGTAGTAATAATAGAATTCAAATCTTTCAAAACCACCAGAAAATTTCAAAGCTGCACAAAATCTAGCAAATTATATCATACGTGTGTGTCCCTATTGTAATCGAAGTCAAATTGGTCATCATGCTAACGGCGATTATAACTTTTGATCTAATTAGTAGCTCTCGCAATAAGAAAATTTAAAGAAAATTCTTAGATATTCTACGTTGGCTCTTAAAAAGATTGAATTTAGATACTTAGAATAAATTAAATTCTCATTAGGAGACGACCCTTTTCACCTTTTTATAGGGCATCAATGTATCTATTCAAATTAGTTAAATTTTCGATAAAAAGACTCAAATACTAATGGTTCGATAGGAGAAAAAAAAAATCAAGTTTCTTAAAAACAAAACTGTTATTGAATCGATAGAGTTAGAGTTTAAAAATTCAATTAAGATCAACTAGGGTAAACCGAATATAATAAAAGAATATATTTATGAACATAATATATATTTTTGAGAAAAAAGTGATTTTTTATTTAAACTGGTTAATTGTTAAAAAATTTTAATAATTCAACCAGTTAATCGATTCTTTAATGGATTTGTCACTAACCAATTTTGATCTAAATCAGATGGATGTAGTGATTAATTTTTGGTTAACCTGGTTGAACCGATTAATTTAATCTAATGCTCAAAGACTATGAAAAAACACTTGAAAGCTATTGAATTAGATTTTTTTTGCCCTCCATAATGATTTGGTTGGAAGACGAATGATTATGAAGAAAAGAAAAGAAGGGGGAACAAAACAAGCAAGAAATTCTAATGGGGCAGTTAATGTAAACTCCCTCCCTACCGAACAAGTAGAATAAAGTGACTTAAAGGCAATTAAGCAATGCCACATGGCCTCACAAATCTTCATTGGAGCTTTATTCCAAAACGAATGGCCATTGATCAATCACTAAATGAAGCATTGTCATAATTTTGTGTCCAAAGGGTCTTTCTTTTTTTCTTTTCAAACCTAAATTCGTGTCCCAAACATATACCAAACATGTCTAGGGAGACCCATTGAATATGTCTCCAATTTTGATCCTAACTTGATAGATTGAACTATTAGCTATAGAGCTAGCAAGATCCAAATAGGTCATGAGATTGGTGGAACAAGAACTTAGCTGTATTTTGGAAATTGTTCCTTCTTTTGGAGGAATATTTAGAGAGAATGGAAAATGCTTCATATTAAAATGCTTAGAGGCTAGAGCAAAATGAAAATGGCCAATTTTTTTTAAGGGACGAGGAATGAGAGATAGAATAGAACTCATAATAATAATAATAATAATAATAATAATAATAATAATAATAATAATAATAATAATCCTAACAACAATAACAACAATAATAATAATAATAAGGGACGCCCTCTTCTTAAGTTCGATGAAGGTTCCTATAGTTCCTACCCAGTACCCATGGTAGGGCTCTAGTTTGTACGCTCCATTAACGTTCACATTGTTAGACCTTTAACATGTCCTTTTTTTGAGACCTCAAACATGTTCTAAATAAGTAAACATCCGAAGGAAAAGGGAAAGGAAACATGATGAAATCTTAAGAGAATCCATTGAAACAAGTGTATTTATGTTGGCTAGATTGTTAATAAGTATTAGTTTTTAGTGCATTGGGATGTAGATTGTGGATTTAAAATAGTGGAATGGAGTCCAAAGAAACAAGACTTTAAATTCCATTCCTTTCAATACTTTGAATCCAAACATAACTAAGCGAGTGAAAGCTTGTCATTGCGAAATTATATTCGAATTAGTTAATTGGGGTTATCTTTTAGACCTTCGACAAACAAGAGATATTGGATCTAGTTAAATAAGGATACTTCTATGCTGGCAACATTGCAGCAAGATCCTAAATGATTATAGTGCATTTTTTTATTATATATGAAATTTTAATAACTTGAACGGCAATACAATAATAGGTAACAAAATCTTTTTATCAACATAACCAAATGAGTAATTCCTTAATCCGAACCAAAGCAATACGATTTTGATCGAATTGGATCGCTTCGCGTGTTTGCAAATAAAAAAGTGAAAATTTAGACTAATTAGATTTTATTGGTTGGGATATATTTTTTTTTTCTAAAAACACAAATTAAATTATCAATTTTTTTATGATATCTTTCAGTTTGTTAAGTTAAGAATTAACTAGTATTTTTACCCGTAATATAATTACGGGAATATAAATCTTTTAAAATTATGTCGGTTTTATCCTAACATTATAAATTATAGCACAAAAGATTTATAAAATCAAACTATTTTTACAAAAAGATCGTAGGGGACAAAAGTTCTCGTCGACTAAAAAAATCAGGATCTCCATAGATAAAAAATCAAATAATAAGACTTTTAGTTATTATTTTTATGTGAAAGAGTTTGATTTATTACTCATAATTAATTCTAGTATTCGTTATCTAAAATTTAAAACGATTTGACTCGTATACTTTTGATTAGGTGTTAAGTCTATTGCACAAATAGAAATAATTGATTTTTATGCTTGCTATTTAAAAATAATATTTTTTCTCTCTATGTATATAAAAATACAATTAGATATTAGCATGAAAAAAATTATATTGATAGTTATAAAATTAACTTAAAATTAATTTTTTTTAAACAATTGAATCTTGATTTTAACTTTTAATCATAACATTAGTATTCTCTCTAAATTATATTTAATAAATATTTAAAAGAAGAAAAATAAAAATATAGATTAGAAAGATGAATGGTGAAAATTTAAAACTAAATAAAAAAAATTAAAAAATATGTATATAATAATAAAATTTTTTATTTAAATTATATTATTTTGTTAATTTTACTTTTTGTAGAACAAAAAGATAGAAAAAATAGAGAATGAGAGAAAAGAGAGAGAAAGATAAAGATGAAGACTGGGAGAGGGAGTTTGGGAGAGAGAGTTTGTTAATTCTAAAAGAAAAAATTTTATTTTAATTATAATAAAAAATATCTGATGACACATTTTGATTTGTCAAATTACTAATATAAAATATAAATTACAAATTATATATAGAGTGAGAAGAGTAGAGGAAATAGAAAAAAGAAGAGAGATAGATGAGAAAATTTAATAAGAGAGTTTATTAATTTTGGAAGGAAATATTTTTTCTCAATTTAAATAAGAGAATGTCATGTAACACATTTGGCTATTAAATTAGATAATAATATATAAATATATCAGAATTATATATAGATTGAGAAGGATAGATAGAAATAGAAAAAAAGGAGAGAGGTAGATGAGAGAATTTAGGAAGAAATTTTATTAATTTTAGAAAAAAAAATATTTTCTCTCAAATTTAATAAGAGTGTCATGTGACACATTTTGTTATTAAATTAGATAATATAATATATAATATATAATATATAATATATTTATATTTTAATTTCAATTTTAATATTTTAATTTTAATATAATTAAAGAATGTCATGTTGCACATTTTGATTATCAAATTTATAATTATTCATTGATAATGATATATAAAAGAGATAGTGTGGTTGAAGGAATGAGAGGGATAGATAAAGAGAGAGGGAGGAGGGGAGAATTCTTTAATTTTGGAGAAAAAATTTGATTTCAATTCCAATAAGAGAATGACATGTGACACATTTTGGTTGTAAAATTAGTAGGAATCGAATGAGGGAAGAACTCTTTAATTTTGGAGGAAAAGATTTGATTTTAATTATAATGAGGGAGTGACATGTGGCACATTTTGGTTGTAAAATTAGTATGGATGATGAAAGAACTCTTTAATTTAAAAAAAAGATTTAATTTTAATTATAATGAGGGAATGACACGTGACATATTTTAATTATAAAATTAATAAAAAGGAGAAGAGAACTCTTTAATTTAAAAAAATTAATTTTAATTACAATAAAAAAATAACATGCAACACCTTTTAATAATAAAATTAAATATATATAATAAATTTATCTTAGACTTGAATTTCATTTATAAATTTATTATTAATCGATAAATTATTATATATACACAAAATAAAATTCAAAACACTTGGTTGAAGGCCAACTTAAACTTGGTTATCAACCATCAATTTAAACCCGCTAATATTAAATAGAGAAGCCTACAAAGAATAAGTCCAGCACGTGTGGCGAACTATAATTCAAATCTTAATTACTTGATACGGACCCCATATTTAATGCCCAGTTGGCCTTAGCTTGAAGAGGTTGTCTACTTGTCTCCAAATTAAAAAAAAAATATATACATATCTTTAAATTAAAGAAGAAAAGAAAAAACCACAATCACTTCATAAGAACTCAAAGTCTCAAACGTTGAACTCAGCCATGAAAAATGGATAACAAACATTCATGCAAAACTTTTTTTAATATCAAGAAAAATTGAGAAATCTATAATAAAGTTGCACTTGACTTCTTCACCACATAACTTTACGAGAAAAGTTATTGCACAACAACACAGTCACTTAATAAGTGAATCATACTCCTCTTAATATTAGTTGTGATAGAATGTATAATTTCACTAAATATAAATGTGATGAGTACAATTTTACTACTTTATGGGTATTGGTTAAAGTTCTCTAAATATTTAAAAAAAAAACTGTTTTTTATATGATTAAAAAGTAGATTTAACTAACATATATTCTAAAACATTTTATTAACACATATTAAGATTATCTAATTAAAATTTTTTTATAAAAAATATACAGAGTTCAAATTTTTATTGTACTTATTATATATTTATTAAGATAAAAAATTTAAAACTTCTACTCATTGTATTTGTAATCTTATACCCTTTCTTAATCTTTACAAATTTTCGGTGGTTAGTGTTTTCTTTTTTGTTAGTTCATATCTGTTCATATTTTTATTAATATTTTTTTTTGTCATACATAGGAGAATGATTTGTATTCTTTTGTGGCAGTAACCTCAAGTAAAACTGGACCAACCAATATTGTTGTTCTTGATCCAAAATATTTTTGCATAAGCCCAATAAACGATGGAAGCATTCCTTAATGGGCACGTCGGTCCACAGCACATTCCACAAAGAACATGGGATTTCTAATTTCTGGTCCCAAAGCATGAAAATTTCAATTAATTAGCAATACTAAGCCGAAAATTTCTGAAAAAAAATTATTCAAAATACTAATAGTACTTTTATTCGAAGTCAAATCTACTAATTAAAGTTTCATGAAAGAAAAATTACCACTTGATTAGTAATATTGATACTATCATCTAAATGCCTAAGGAACTTGAAGATTTGAATTATTAACACAACAACATTAATTATGAGCAAACTCAACAATAATCCAAAAACACTTTTTCATACCGAACTTATACATTACCTTAATGTTGCATATGCATTCTTTCCAATTATTGAGTGTATATTTTGTTACCAGAATGTTGTGAGTTGGATTATCTTTAGAGAAAGGATTATTGGAAATTGTTGTAATAAGATGCATATATATACAATGATCCAAAGTCACAAAAAAACTAGTAACATTGCCTTACCCTACCACATTCATCGTTGGATAAGACTGACTTTCCCAACATTAATGTCCCACCCTTTCATACCACAATCACTTCCCATGAGATATGGTCCAAGTTTCTTAAATAATTATTAGTCTTTTTGCAAAGTAGCCCTCTTATTATTACTAGTACTTAATCATAAAGTGGGTCTCTGAAATTTTGCACCCTGCCCTATCCTTCTCAAAAAGATATATCAACCAAGAAGAAGGTATTAGAGTTTATTGGGAAAAAGGAGAGAATGATGCGACTACTCCTTATAATTAAAATGAATCTAATATATTTTAAGATATATTCACTTATTTATGAGTCCTCACATCTTATCATATATATAAGTATGTTCAAATATTGCATAGACTTGTTATCTAAAAAGATTTTTTTATGGTTATTATAAACTGTCATCTAAGATACAACAGTAAAACTTATGAAGTTGTTTTGTATATTAAAAAAAATTCATTTTTTGACACGTTTTTTTAAAATGTGTCGAAAAACTGAAATAAATGTGATTATAAAAAAGGTTCACATAAGAATTTTTTTTGAGTTTGTGTGAATTTTTTGTATAAATTCTATTTTTTCTTTATATTTGTTTTACTTTATTATTTTTTTTAAGAAATAATAAAGTTTAAATTCTAAATCTTTTAATCGTAAAAGTTTTAATATTATATCATGATAATATCATTTCCTCTAAAATTGATAAAAAGATGATACATAAATTATTAAATTTTTAAGAGAAATCTAAAATAGATTAATAATATCCAAAAATGTAGACCAATATATATATATATTAATATTATAATTTCAATCATGAAAAAAAGAATTAGGATTTGCATTGTAAAAGGGTGGAAGGTAAGGGGCAATGTTGGAGTGAAGTAGCTGCGAGGTGATTATTGGTGGGGTTAACATAGTTCTCGCATGCTGATTTACACACATGCCCTAACTCTACTTACTATGCAGTACTTGCTTACTTCAAAAAAGAAAAAAAAAAGAAAAGGAGTGCCACTTTGAACCACTCAACCTAATAGTAGGGGACCATGCATTGTATATTGTATTGTGAATGAAAGACCTTTAACCCTTTTCTTTTTGCACTCACATTCACATGTCTCTCAACGCTTTCTTTGACCCTCGAATATAACTGTCCTATTAATTGAAAATATTTGAGAATATATTAAATAATGGATTAAAAAAATCACAATATTAATGTATTATTTATTCTTACTATAGTTTTGGATACGGCTCCAAACATAATGTAATTTCGTAAAATTTGAATAGTAATTAGAATCTCATTCACTTATTCATTCTTCTCAAAGCAGCTAAAAATTTGCTAAGAGAAATTATAGATTGTATTTCGTATCATATTTTTGTAAATTTATCTCTAGAGAATAGATATATAATTATAAATGTATTTTTTTATATATTTTTAATAGTATTCTCAATTTAACTGGCCAAAATTAATTTATTGAAGATTTAAATTTTATTTAAGAATTTATTATTGACTAACAAATTATTGTATATACAAAATAAGATTTAAATTTTCGATATTTATTTCACCGGACGAGTAAATTAATCACTGGTCCAATTTAAGTAGGTTTATAAGTGTACTCTGTACCCTAAATAGTATAACTTACTATAATTTTTAACTCTTATAATACATTAAAAAGTTATTATATATAGATACATTTAAGTTTAGGTACACGTTAAATATATTATAAAAGTGTACAAGAATTTCTTTTAATCAGGTGACTAAATCTGTGATAGCCACATTTCATCTCCGACCCCTTTTCCATTTTTTACATTTATTTCAGATTTATATCTGGAGCCAAACACATATTAGTAACCCTTTTTAATTTTTTTTTCATTTTAAAAAAAAATAAAGTTACATGTATTATTGATTGATGAGGTTTCTCTAACTTGGTATCTAACTGGACTTATCCTTTTGTTTTGTACCCCGTTCTTGAATTTTCTGTTCAAACCTTTCCGTTTCCTATATAAGCCTATTTATGGACTATGACTAATGATTGCTCCATTTTCGTGCCTTGCATTCTAATTACTGTTCAAATGTTTAAATCAAATCTACTGTTGTGAGTTTGTTACATTCAATGGACGAGAGATTTGAAAATAACTGGGCACCTTTAAATTTTTCAAGACAAGGCATAATAATGTGTATTTCTAAGTTATATGTGTAAGTTTTACTTCTATAAACTAAGGTTTAATAAGAAAATGATAGTTATATAATCTTTTATTTAAAAATTATATAAACCAAAAAGTTACCAGCAAAAAATTAAACAAAACCACATTAATTTATATTAATAATTAATTAATTTTAAATTTTTAAATTCAAAATTTAAAACTTAATTAAAACTATAAAAATCTTCATATTCTTTTTCATATTAATCTACTCACCTTCAACAATCACACACATAAATCCTTCTCTCTCTCGGGCTCTCTCTGCCTCCTCACCGGAACCCACTCTTCTGCTGCAAGGTGCCGGTTATCATCTCGTCCAAATCTCTACCGCAGAGCTTATAGAACTTGCTGCTAGCACTGCAACTGTGTGCCCCGGCCCCCGGACATTGCCAACAACCAAGAAAGAGATGCAGAAATTTAAATAAAAGAAAATAAAAAGTAATGCTAAATTTTTTTTTTTTCGTTTCTGTTTTTTTTTTTTTTTTTTAACTGGACTAAACAAAAGAAGAAGTATAAGAGATGAAAGGAGGTGGACGGACAGAAGGAGGGGGCTCTCAGTTGGGGTGGGGATTTGGTTTTAGATGTGGTTTTGAAAGGATGAACGGGTGGTTGAAGAGAAGGGTGTTGATTGCAAATTACACACTTGATCATAGTCAAAAGGAATTTTTAAACAATTACATAAATATAAAAAAAAATATTCATTTAATATGAAAAAAAATATCCTAATACTTAACAAAAGAAATATCCAGTTATAATTTAAAAAAAATTATGGAATTTTAAAAAAATAGAGACATTCACATTTGTAATACAAAAAAATTCGAAAAATATATAAAAGAACATTCATTTAGTATGAAAAAGAAACATTCTGATACTTAGCAGAAGAAACATCTATATATATTAACTCGTAGAGATTTTAAATTCACCCAAACGTATTTGACTGGTTTTTGGCTAATACCCTTTTGGTTCCCTAACATTACTCTTTATTTAAATAATAGTTTAAATAATTCTTAAAATAAATATTTTTTAGATAAATAACTTCTATGATATGTTGGACGCATTAAATGTCAATCTAAGAATATAACCAGCTCCTTTTTTAACTTATATAATTTAATAAAGTCAAATCAAATCCCACATCATATCATCTCAACTTTAATGGGGGCCTGGATGGGGTGATAGCTTCATCACAATTTTAATTAAACATTTTTCTTTTAGAAAAATTATAGACAAGCATAATGCTTTGTAGAAGGGTACAGAAGATTGGATTGTGTTGAGCACGAAATGCCAATGATTTTTGGTTTTCAGTAGCTATAGAATTCAACTGTTAAGACAGTAGGTAAATTAAGGGTGAAATTTGGTCAAACAGTTTGTTAAGCAATCTTAGAAATAAGACCAGGCACAAAGGTATTTGAAAATATATATTTACTTTAATAAGTTAGACCTAGTAGCCTCGATTCAAGGTTTGTGATTTGTGAAGCCTGTCAGGTTGGTTTGTGTCTATTTATAATTTTATACGAGGTTTATTGAATTTAGATTTCATTTATCGCACATTTATAAATATTTTTTTACCCAAATTCTACGATATTAGACTTCAATAAAGATGCGATTAAATACTAGTAATTTTATTTTGCAAATATTAAGAAAGTATTTATGATTTATGATGCGGATTTAAATATACATAAAAACTGTATGTATTAAACATTTTTAAATTTACATATTTAAATTTTTTTATGAACTAAGTCTAATCAAATTTTAAATAATAAAATTTAAAATAATATTAATTATAACTAATTTTTATTATATTAAATTAATTTAATTAAATTTAATTAATAAACATATTTAAATATATAACATTATTCAAAATATATATCTGTGTGTGTGATTAGGATAAAAGAATTATACAAAGAAATAATTATGAATAGGGTGAAAATAAGCAAAACAAGTTTTACTCAAGTCAAAGAACTTGGCACCCTTATCAGAATTCCTAGCCCCTAAAAGAACCACTTGGTATCTATCGCCACCCAACCTACTCAAGGTTTACTAGAATATTTTGGCTCTATGTCCCGGTTTTTTTAGTTCCGATGAAAAATCGTGATTATAAATTTTCTATGTTCACGATTTTTAAAATAATAAAAAAAAGTTATACCTATAATCACGATTTAAAAAAAAAAAAAGTAGCTTAAAAAATTTTATGATCACAGTTATAAAAAAGATTGCTCTCTCATATTTGTTTAAAAATATGACAAATATTAAGTTTAGTCTATTATTAAGTCTGGTTTGATTTGAATTCAATTAAAAAGTACAACATCTTTTTTTTAATTAAAATTTTAAATATTACTTATGTAATATTAATATCTAAATTTTTAAAAATATTTTAAATATAAAAAATACTTATAATAAAGTATAATAATAAATCTAATAAATTTTTAATCATAAAAAATATTTATATATTTATATTTTAACAAATTTAAATAGAGACTAACAAATCAATTATATTAATTTATAAATTTAAATATGATCTATTTACTAATTTAAGTTTTTAAAATAATATAGAGCTGAATCTATTTTATAACATATCAAACCAAACTAGACCAAATGTAAGATAAGACCTTTGGCAAGCCGCATATTGTTCAATCCATCATTTAATTTCTAATAAAAGTTTTGTAAATATAGTAGTTTGCAATATGAATATATATATATATATATATATATATATATATATATATATATATATATAGAAGGCATTATATGTTGTATAAGTAGCTTTCAAGGCATATGCCGTGTATTTAGACGTACATATTAATTTTAATTAAATAATAAATATATTCCTCAAGTCATGCAAGTAAATATATATAAGTTGGTGAAATGGATACCCGCACGTGTGCAGTGACCTAAGAAAAGCTTTGATTACATGTCTCAGCGGCGTTTGCCGATTGAGCATATATACTTTTCCATATATTATTATGTTCTAATTTTGATATATTCTTATTGTAATTTTTTTCTTAATTTTTGCACTTATGTAATTTTTCTTTTTTAGTGTTCTTTTGTAAGTTGAAGAAAAAATTATTATAAAACATGTTTTCCTGTTTTCATATTTTTCCTTTAAAAATTTTTTGAAAAACAGAAAAAATCTTAAATGTTTTCACAAATTAAATAGAGACCCTAAACCCTAATTAAATGTTCTCTAAAACCATGCATGTAAAATACTTTCTTTAAAGTGATAAATTGAATTGTGTATATATATGTTAGTATGATGAAAAATGAAATTCCATGCATATATATAGAGTGGGTAAGTTTCAATGTCAAAAAGGTTCTTTCTTTTGTGCGATAAGATAATGCCCTTTGAAATCATGTGTATGGGACCAATCACACTGATAATTTAGGTGCATGAATATGACCAATGTGTTGCATTCAAGAATTTAACTCCGCTATCTGCCCTTATTGCTTTTCTTTCGTTGATTATTATGCAAATAATCATTTGCATTCTTTGCGCCAACATGGATGTTTAGCCACCACTAATCTTCGTTGAACATCATTAATCATCAAAAAATATATAATTACAAACACAATCTCCATGCACTTTAGCCTTTTGAACTTCATATATTATTATTATTATTATTATTATTATTATTATTATTATTATTATTATTATTATTATTATTATTATTATTATTATTATTATATTAGCAAAATTTAAATCTTATCTTAGATAGTAAGGATATTAGTTGAGATCATATCAAATGGTGAATTTTTAATAGAACAAGTCTAGGGAATTAATTTTTAATTAGTCATTCTATTTTTTAAAAATTTAGAATTTAGAATTTAGAATTTAAATTTTAAATAAAAATAATTTTAAGAAATTAACAGATATTAACTAAAAAAATTGAATAATAGTTGGCAGATTAGGGTTCAGCAACTATAGAATACATATTTGAAATGGTGGTCAGTCAAATATGTTTTTGTCAATGATTTTTTAAATGAACAAGAAAATAATATACTTGAACTAAAAAAAGTCTGATTCACAATTAGTTCAACCGTACCGAATGATAAACTAGATGATTTATTTATTATTTAATTAAAGTCATCATACTTTTATCCTATTGATTGGATATAATAATTGAGACCAAAATAGAATTTATGAACAGGGTTGATGTAAACAGTGACTACATAATCCTGTTTTGTTTCAACTTTAATTTCGACCAATCTATGATCATCATCCTAATTATACTCATCATATAAAGAAAGCACCTATGCTCACGCTAGTGGTTAATTTATAATCAATACTACAAATAGTAAAATCAACAAGAATGGTTTCATCATAAGCAGGTCAAAGTATTCAATTTAGACCAGAAAAAAAATGATTAGATATTGTGAAGACTCAAATATAAGCTTTTCTTTCACGAAACTATAACTATGACTTTATGTACCAAAAATCCCTTCAGTCCATAATTAAGTAGTCAAGACTCAAATAGTTGAACATGACTTAACTGAAGTTGTGCTTTATATATAAGTAGTGAAAATAATTAATGTAACTAAAATGTGTTTGTGTTTGAATAAACTTTTTTAATTAGTAGTAGTCCTTTTTTTTTCTAAGACAGAAAATGAAGTCTCTAACTTGGTTAAATTTAAAATTGTCTTTTAAATATTGTTAGGCAGATTTTTAGTAAATTTGAGTTGGTTCGATATCTAGTGGTTTAGGAGTGAAATCTACTCCTTTTTATAAGTATCAGTTTCGAATTGTGCACCTAAAATTTTAATTTAAACATAAAAAAAAACTTGAAATGGAAATGAAAAAAAATTGAAAAGACTGAAATGAAAAGAAATTTAAAAGAAACCAAAGATTAGGAAATAAAACTGACTTAAATTAATAAAATGCCTCTGGCATGCTCAGAGAACTTTGAAATCAAATACAACGCGTAAACATAAAAAGTAAAGAAATAAAAAACTTTGCAAAGAAAGTAAATGTGCAAAAAGAAAAAAATGTAAAATAGTGGAAGGAATCCTATAGAAAAATGTAAATTTTGAGTAAGATCAAAATATCTCTGGGATAAAAAATTGTAAGAGTATTTTTTCTGAAAATAAATTTTAACCCTTAATCCTTTCAGACTTTGTTTATTTATAAGCCTTTTTTCACCCAGTCCAATTCCATCATGTGCTTCTCATGCAGAAAAAATATAAGCGTAATTGTTTTAACTATATTATAATAAAGTAACCGCCTTCAACTACTTTAAATACTGACCTTTTTCATTACTTCAATCACAACATATATTTAGTGTGTATCTTTGATCAACTTGCTAATTAAAATAAGAATTTTGACACTCATTTTAAAGAATTTAGCTCAAAATTGGGTCAAATCGGACAAACAGACCCGTATTGAGCCCAAGGTCCAACCCACACTTCACTAACACAATGAGCTTCAGCTCATTCCTCCCCAAATCAAGAGAAACACGTTGCTGGGGGAAGAACAAGGGAAAGAAACTCAAACCCTTGGATTTCGTTCAAGCTTCCATAGCTTCTCGCTCCGAGCTCCGATTGCCGCACCGTTTGCGGTCACGCGTCTGCGGCGTCAAGCTCTACTAAGTCTGGTATATAATTAGGTAAGAAAGTCATGTTTTCATTTTTAATTCCTCTTTTTCCAGATTTAAAAATTTAATGTGGTGAGATGTTGAGATCTTTTGATTTTTGATGTTATATGGTCCGAATAGCTTGAGGAATTAGCGGCTTTTTGTTTGATTGAGACACATACAAGGTAAGGATCCTCAAAACTCTAGTGAATCTCTTAATTAATAGTGCTTGAGTATTAAGTTAGTATATTTAAATGTGGCAATGTGAATTAGGTAGTGTATATATGTGAATTGGAGCATAATTGTGAATATTGGAAGCTTGAGTGAGAGCTTGGGTGCTGAATTTTGGTGGTCGAGACTTGGATCTTGCCTAATTGAGTTGTTTTTAGGTTATACGAGGAAATCGGCCGAGGTATGGTTTTGGTTTCTCATATATAATATATAATATTTTGTAAAAACTTAGGCTAGACGACCTAGGATAAGTTGAAGTATGAATTTTGGAGCTTGATTGATAGTTTTAGTTGACAATGTAACACCCCAATTATCCTAAGTCTTACCTCTAGCCGTAAGGTAAAGGTTAATCGGAGGTTACGACAGTTCTAAGGCTTATACATATTTATATAGAAGGAAATAATATATATTCTAGAAGCCCGATGAAGGATGAAGCTCAAAACAGAATTACAAAGGCGTGAAACGTTCACACGAAGCTAACGCACAAGACTTAGGGTTCAGATGTAAAAGAATAAAACATATATAAAGATACAATATCATTATAATCGTGGAGAACTAGCCGCAGCTTGCGGAGTTTAAGCCGACTAGTAACAAATAAAAGAAATACAGAGTTTTGGAATTTAAAACAGCTTATACACTTATCTCTCAAGTAAGCCTCTAAGGCCATAAAGATAAATACACAAAAAGATGTGAGAGTAACTACTACAAGTAAAACAGAAATAAACCAAGGAGGAACCATACTCCACTCTGTCACCATATCCACAATTTCACCAAGGTGAATTACGTCCTGCATCTGAAAAACAACAACAAAGTATGGAATGAGAACCGGAAGTTCTCAGTATGGTAACAGTGCCCAATATGTAAGATGTAAGGTCTCGGGATGCCGAAGGCAATCCTATAACTTCACACCAAACCGATATTCAAGCTTAAAGTAAAATAAATAAATAACGCAAACCTTAAACCATAAACAGGATTATCTAAACTTAGGGAATTTCTAACTAATACTAATCCCGCTATCCCACAGCCTTCACAAACCTACCCTCCATGCGATCCCCGCGCCAACGCCTACCTAACCTCCTCAGCACCAGACAACCATAGATAATGTAAACAAGTAATACACAAGTAATATTCATATATAGCAAGTAATTCAAGAAGAAAGTAGGCATATTACACAATTAGGCAAACTCAAGTAATCAAAGCAAGCAAGCATATAGAAGATGCATATGATGAATGTCTATTCTATTGGCTCGTGATATCACTTGTTGGTTCGTAAATGCTAACCCGACACATCCTCCCGGATGTAGCCTTTTCTGCCACGCCAGAGATATAGTGTACTGCATACTCATGCAGCAACGAATTTGCTACGTCAGAGATATAGTGCTCTGCACACTCATGTAGTAGGTAGTCTACTACGCCAGGGATATAGGCCCCGCACACTTCCTGCAGTAGAGAAAGAAATAACCACAACAAATCATGCAGCAGAACAATCTGCCACGCCTGGGATATAGGCCCCGCACACTCTCAACAACAACTAGTCATACAGCAGAGAAATTTGCTATGCCGGGGATATAGGCCCCGAACACTCTCAACAATCCAATACCTTCTTCATCCTCAAATCATCACCAAACATTACCATTTCTCATCTCAATCGCTTTCAACAACATCTACTCATGCAGTAGAGAAATCTGCTACCCCAGGGTTATAGGCCATGCACACTTTCCTTCCATATCCATCAAGCTCATAATAACCATCGTCAGTTCTTAATTCCATTCGGAACTCATTAGTTCATCAATTTCTCAATTTCACTGTCAGTAATCATCAAGTTCACTACTCTTCCTTCTCTCCCAACCAAACTCATCCTTAGTACACCAGAAACCTAAACTTCCGTTTGCTAACTTTTCAAAGAATTACCAAATAGAATCCTCTTAGGACCTTTCCCATACCTGATACTCGAAAACAAGCCCAAGAGTCTTAAAATGGTGTAACAGAAGCTTACAAGCTTATTAGAAAGGTGAAACAATTGAAAAAAGTTTAAGTTTGAGAAACAGGGCGTGTGTGTGCACAAGCCCAAGAGAAGTTTTTTAAAACGTGTGCGTACACATAGGGGTGTGCGTAAGCACAGGTACCAAATTTTGCAATTCTGTTCGCTCGCACAAGGCGTGCGAGCGGCCCCAACAGAATGACCTTCTCCACGTGTGCGTGCGCACAGGGCTGTGCGTACGCACAGATTGTAAATCCTCATTGGATATGCGCGCGCACCAGCTGTGCTAGCGCTCAAACCAGGAAGCCTTCTCTTGCCTGTGTGTATGCACAGGTCTGTGCGTGCGCACATGTTTAAAATTCTGCAGGGTTGTGCGTGCGCACATACCAAAAATCACAAAATTTTACAACTTTGCAGAATTTCAGATTTTCAACACCAACTTTGAATGATCATAACTCCCTCTACAAAAACCCAAATTTTACAAACTTTATATCAAATTGAAGGGTTTTCAATAAGCTTTAATTTCAAACCAGTTCCAATCAATTTTGAAAAATGAGGCAAAAGTTATGATCGAACAAAGTTCACCAAAAACTAACTTTTACCAAAACCCACAAAACTTCCAATCCAACCAACCTTCAAATCAAAACCCAATCCAAACCTGTTCAATCATCATAAACCACTACCACATGTAATATCTTACCATTTCCTATCATTCTCCTCAACTTCACCTAAATTACTCAACCATTATACCATACCTCACTACCAATCCATAATTTCCCATTTAATCATAGATCCACACTCATAATCATAATCAATTAACAACAACCTCAACTACCAAAACAAATCCTCATAAATTCTTATAATCATTATCAAACCATATCCATCATTAACCAAATCCATCATAAAACTCATCAACACCAATAATACTCAACAATCCTCAACAACCACAATAACCAACAATAAAAAATCATCATCAATATATGTCATCAAACATCATAATCATCAATATCCTTCATTCCAAACCACCATAAACATTTTACATTAACTCATCACCTTAAATTCTCAAAATTCTCATTATTCACCAATATAAATAATCATCACCAATACTCATCAACACCAATAATCTCCAACAATCATCATCAACTACAATAATCCCATACACCAACAATTAACATCAATTCACATATAATTATTCATACACCCATATCATTCAATCCTATCTTAGGGTCAACTAGCCTAAGTTTCCAGAAACATTACATATTACATAAAGGAAACCGGAACTATACCTTGGTCGATTCTCAAATGCACCAAACACCAAAATGAAGCCACCAAACTTGATCCAAAGGCTCAACCAACTCCAACAAACACCAAATCTCAAACCAACAACACATATATCACCAAAATCAAAACCTAAGATACACAAAACAACTAAAAATAAGGATTTAGTGAAACCTTACCTTACCCAACGAGATTAGGGGTAAAATCCAACAATTACTCGCTACTAGAGATCACATAAACAAGCAAAACCACAAAACTTGCTCAAAATCCTAACCCACAAACGCACAGAAACTTAGAGAAGAAAACTTGGGCATGAAATGATAGATCTTACCAATAAAGCCTAGATAGAAAGAAAGAGCTCGTCAAGAGCTTCGCGTGGCCGTAAACGACTCGTCAATCGGAGCTCCGTAACTCAAGATATAGCTCTCAGAAGTGGATGATGAATAGTGCCATTCCCTTCTTCTCCTCTCATCTCAAATCTACGCCTCTCTCTCTCAAGTTAGGTCATTAATGAGCTGAATGCTCATTAATTGGCCTTATATATGTTGGGCTTTGGGCCCAGTTTGGGTCCAATCCAACTCGTTAGCATTTTTAGCCCGTTTGGCCCACTTTGGGCCAAAACTTTTAAGATTAGTGCCTGGTTTTCAATTCTAAATTATTTTTGTCCTTTTAAAATAATAAATCAATTTTTTCCAAAATCTTATTTTCCGAAATACGTGGTACTGGACAGACTAGAACCGGTACTGCCAACTTAAGTGCCAGTACGCATTTTTACAAAAACTTTTCAAAACAGATATATTTTCTAGCTCAGAAAAATCCATTGAAATCAAATTTCATCTTTTTATATTCAATTTAAAACTTCTAAATTTTGAATCTATTCCGGGCACAAAAATTTTTATTTTTTATTAAAACAGTTTTTCAGGAAAACTCCGTATCTTACAGACAATGTATGATGAATTGATGAGGCATGATAAATTGAATGATTTATGATATTAATGTAGTTGGTGTGATGAAAATATTGATGAATGATGACTTTGATGGTGATAGATGAGAATATTAGATGTGGATATATGAATGTTGATGATTGTGTTGGTATGTGTTCATACCCTGACCGAGCTCCCCAAACTCGGCAAAGTTCATAGAAGGTCCGACCTCGTCCCAAGGCCCACGCCTGAGGTCGGACCTCGGACAATAAAGCTAAGAAGGCCCATCATAAGGAACGAAGCCCAAAACCTAAAAGGCCGAAAAGGCCTAGGAAAGGCGGTTCCGCAAAGATAGAGATAAAACTCCGAAAAAGATAAGATAAGATAAGAATATCTTATCCAGGGAAGATCACGACCAACTACTATAAATACACTGGAGCACCCAGGTATAACTCATATTCTACATTCTACACATATCTGCTTGGACCCATGCTAACTTAAGCATCGGAGTGTCATTGCAGGTACAACCACCCGCCGCTCAGCGCATCAAGCTCGGGTCACGGAACCCCCACCTCGGGTCCTGCCAGACGACCGAGCTCCACGTTTCAGGTAACCCTCGGAACATTGGCGCCGTTGCCGGGGACCTGGAAGTCATCCCTTTACCATGGCGGACGACCCTCCCAACAATGACCACGCTACATCAGAACAAGAGGAGGAAGTTGACACCGGAGAACGACCGGACAGCCCTCTATCACCGCGCACTCCAGGAGGAAACAAACAGAATCGCCCAAAGACATCACTCCCAAAAAAGATCCACAAAATCCCGAAAAAGAAAAGAGCTCGGAAATTCTAGAAGCAGTCCGGGCACAACAGAACCGACTGAAACAACTCGAAGAGGACATAAAGAAGCAGAAAGAAACTGAACAAGATCTGAGAAGGGAGGCTCGCAAGCGCAGAGAATTAGAAGAAAAACTACGAAAAATAGAGGCCAACCTGAAAGACCGGACAGAACGCGGCACCACCCCCGAAGGCAACCATGATCCCTTCACGCAAGAGATCATGAAGGAGAAGGTACCGCGAAACTTCAAACCACCCGACATGGATCTCTACGACGGCACCACCGATCCAAGCCACCACCTCAGCAACTTCAGGAGCAGAATGTACCTAGTCGACGCCTCCGACGCAATTCGGTGCAAAGCCTTCCCCACCACTCTCACCAAGTCGGCCATGAAGTGGTTCGACAACCTGCCACCAAGATCAATCACCAGCTTCGAAGACCTAACCAAAAAATTCCTAACAAGGTTCTCTATTCAAAAGGACAAGGCAAAACATGCCCCCAGTCTACTCGGGATCAAACAGGGTAACCAAGAAACTCTCCGAGAATACATGGAGCGATTCAACAAAGCCTGCCTGGACATACAACACTTGCCCACTGAAGCGGCCATCATGGGACTAGCAAACGGCCTAAAAGAAGGACCGTTTAGCCAATCCCTATCTAAACGATACCCGACCTCCCTATACGAGGTACAGGAACGGGCAGAAAAATATATCAACATGGAGGAAACCTCCCAGCTAAGAGACTCTTCTAGGAAGGAATCAACCTACCCACTCCGAGATCGAGATCGGGAACAGAAGAAGAAAGAAGAACCCAACTCGGACAAGCCACGGAAGTACCACAACTACACCCCCCTCCGAGTCTCCCTGGTAGACATCTACAGAGAAGTATGCCACACCGAAAAGATCCCACCGCCCCGACCGCTAAAACACAAGAGAGCGGGAAGAGATCGGTCCGAATACTGTGAATATCACAAACTCTACGGTCACTCTACTAACGACTGCTACGACCTAAAAAATGTTATAGAAAAGCTGGCCAGAGAAGGAAAGCTCGACAGATACATAGCAGAGAAAGGAGAGGAGACCAGGAAGAGAAGACGAGGAGACAATGAAGGTCGGGCCGAACAAGTCCCGCGAACCCCTGAAAGACACGTTCACATGATAAATGGAGGTTTTGCAGGCGGAGGAACATCCAGATCCTCGCGGAAAAGACACCTCAAAGAAGTCTATCATGTCCGAGAAGACAGTCCCCTGCCCGAGTTACCTACTATCTCATTTACCCGAGAAGATGCTCAAGGGATAATTCCCGGGCACGACGATCCGATGGTAGTCACCATTATCCTAGCAAACGCCAACTTACATCGAACCCTGATTGACCAGGGAAGCTCAGCAGATATCCTGTTCAAATCGGCATTCGACAAGCTCGGACTTGAAGAAAAAGAACTAAAGGCCTATCCTACCGACCTATTTGGGCTAGGGGATACCCCGATCCATCCCTTAGGATACATCTCGCTACACACTACCTTTGGAAAAGGCGAACAATCTAAAACATTAAGCATCGACTACATTATAGTCAACGTCACTTCGGCATACAATGCCCTCATTGGGCGACCAACCCTAAACAGGCTAGGGGCTATAGTCTCGACCCCACACCTCTGTATGAAGTTCCCTACCGCAAAAGGAATCGCTACTCTAAAAGGCGACCAAAAACTAGCGCGGCGATGCTATAACGAAAGCCTGAGCCTGAAAGGGAAAGAGGTCAACACGATAGAACTCGGACGAGTTCAGTCCCGAGAAGATCTTCGACCACAACCAGAGGGAGAAACCGAACAAGTCCAGATTGGGAACACACCTGAAAAAATCACAAACATAGGAGCGAACCTCAGAACGGGCCTAAAAGAGGAACTCATAAACCTCTTAAAGGAAAACTCCGACCTCTTCGCCTGGAAAGCCTCCGACATGCCAGGAATAAATCCCGACCTGATGTGCCATAAGCTATCAGTTTACCCGGGATCCCGACCTGTCCAACAAAGACGTCGGAAGCTCGGACCCGAGCGTATGCAAGCAATAGGAGAACAAGTACAAGCACTACTAGATGCAGGATTCATTAGGGAAGTAAAATACCCCCTATGGCTTGCAAACGTGGTCCTGGTAAAAAAGCCCAACGGAAAATGGAGGATGTGCGTCGATTACACAGATCTCAACAAAGCCTGCCCTAAAGACCCATATCCACTACCAAACATCGACGCCTTAGTAGACGCAGCCTCAGGCTACAGATATCTCTCCTTCATGGACGCATACTCGGGATACAATCAAATCCCGATGTACGGACCCGACCAAGAAAAGACCTCGTTCATAACCCCAAGGGCAAACTACTGCTACGTAGTAATGCCCTTCGGGCTGAAGAACGCAGGGGCAACCTACCAGAGGCTAATGAACAAAGTGTTCTCAGAGCACATCGGACTACAGCTAGAGGTGTACGTCGACGACATGCTGGTAAAGACACAAGAGGATAAAAACTTACTGACCGACCTCACCAGCATCTTCGGCACCCTCAGAAAACACAACATGAGACTTAACCCGACGAAGTGCACCTTCGCCGCAGAAGCCGGAAAGTTCTTAGGCTTCATGCTGACTCAAAGGGGCATCGAAGCGAACCCGGACAAATGCCAAGCGATACTCAATATGAAGAGCCCGACGTGTGTCAAGGAAGTACAACAACTGAATGGAAGGCTAGCCGCACTATCAAGATTCTTGGCAGGATCAGCAATAAAGTCACTGCCTCTCTACTCACTCCTAAAGAAAGGGAAACCCTTCTCATGGACCCCAGAATGCGAAAAGGCCTTCCAAGAATTCAAGGAATTCCTCGGGCAGCCACCAATCCTAACCCGACCTCTAAAGGGAGAAGAACTCGTACTATACCTCTCGGTTGGACATCGAGCAGTCGCTTCAGCATTAATACGAGAAAATGACCAAGGACAACACCCCATATACTTTGTAAGCAAGGCACTACAAGGGGCCGAATTAAACTATCAGAAGATAGAGAAGTTCGCCTACGCCCTAGTGTTCACAGCTCGGAGGCTCCGTCCCTACTTTCAAGCCCACACCATCAAAGTCCGAACAAACCAACCCATGAGACACATCCTCCAAAAAACAGACCTGGCAGGACGAATACTGCAATGGGCGGTGGAACTGTCCGAGTTCGACCTCCACTATGAAACCCGGATTGCCATAAAGTCTCAGTATCTAGCCGACTTCATCGCAGAATACACTAAGACCCCTGGAACCCCACTCTCATGGAACCTATATGTCGACGGGTCCTCAAACAAAACTGGAAGTGGAGCCGGGGTTATACTCGAAAGCGACCAAGGAACGCGGATAGAACTATCCCTAAAATTCGAGTTCCAAGCTTCAAACAACCAAGCCGAATACGAAGCCCTACTAGCAGGTCTAAAGCTAGCCGAAGAGGTCAGAGCCCGGAAAATCACAATCTTCAGCGACTCCCAGGTCGTCACATCACAAGTAAATGGAAGCTACCAGGCCAAAGACCCAACTATGAAAAAATACCTGGACCAAACACAGGCACAATTACGCCACTTTCCAGAGATACAGATCCAGCACATACCTCGGGAACAAAACGCCCGGGCAGACGCCCTCTCAAAACTTGCCAGCACCAAACCAGGAGGCAACAACAGAAGTCTCCTCCAGGAAACCTTACAATCTCCCTCCGTGCTAAGAGAGGAAGAAACGCTAAATATATCAGACCAGCAGCAAGGATGAATGACCCCCATACTCAGCTACCTGAAGTCGGGAACTCTCCCCGCCGAAAGAAAGGAAGCCAAAAGACTCACGAAAGACGCCCAGAATTACACACTAATTCACGACGTATTATACAGAAGAGGATTCGCAAGCCCCCTCCTTAGGTGCGTCCCGACCTCAGAAACAAAGAGCGTCCTCGAAGAAGTCCACGGAGGCATGTGTGGGAACCATCTCGGAGCTCGGGCATTATCCAAGAAAGTAGTCCGAGCCGGGTTCTACTGGCCAACTTTGCAAAGAGACGCAACGGAGTTTGTGAAAATATGCCCCCCCTGCCAAAAACACGCCAATTTTCACAAAGCACCACCCGAAGACCTTATCAGTATCACTGCGCCATGGCCCTTCGCAAAATGGGGACTCGACCTACTCGGCCCATTCCCCCAAGGACCGGGGCAAGTCAAGTACCTCATAGTAGGGGTCGACTATTTCACGAAGTGGATCGAAGCTGAACCTTTAGCCACCATTACGGCTCAGAAAAGCCGGAAATTCCTATACAAAAACATTGTCACAAGGCTCGGAGTCCCCTACTTCATTACCACAGACAATGGAACACAGTTCACGGACACAAGTTTTCAGAACTTGGTGGCCGAACTAAAAATCAAACAGCAATTCACCTCAGTCGAGCACCCACAAGCCAACGGACAAGCAGAGGCCGCAAATAAAGTCATCTTGGCCGGGTTAAAACGAAGACTCCAAGAGGCCAAAGGGGCATGGGCCGAGGAGCTCCCCCAGGTATTATGGGCATATCGGACAACTCCACACTCTACAACGGGAGAATCGCCATTTCGACTAGCCTATGGGATGGAGGCAATGATTCCTATCGAAATAGATGAAGGGTCACCCAGAGTCATCTTCTACAACGAAGAAGGTAACCCGCAGGCACAAAAGGAAGAACTCGACCTCCTACCCGAGGTCCGAGAAAGAGCACGAATCCGAGAAGAAGCCTTAAAACGGCGAACGGCCCTCAGATACAATCAGAAAGTAATAAAACGAAGCTTCTCCACTCACGACCTAATTCTAATCCGAAATGACATCGGAACACAAAAGTCGGGAGAAGGAAAGCTAGCCGCAAATTGGAAAGGACCCTACAAAGTAACTGAAGTCTTAGGAACAGGCTATTACAAGATATCCGACCTAGAAGGCAATGAACTGCCCAGGGCCTGGCACGCCTGTAATCTAAAACGGTACTACAGCTAGAAAAATCTGACCCGAGGTGTACTCTTTTTCCCTACAGGGGTTTTTTAATGAGACACCCGGTCAGATAAGGCACCCGACCTAGTCAAGGGTAAACACTTTGTAAATATTCTTTCTTTCTTAATACTAATCAAATTTTTTTTATTTTCTTTTGTTCCTTCTCGTGATAAAACAAATCCTGAAAAAGTACCCCGTCAAGGCGCATTAATTTATGCTCGACAAAACGCAAAAAATCATTTGCCAAGAGACCACACAAGGTCGGCAAAGATAAAGCGACGAGGTTCAAATTAATGTGAGAAGTTATAAAAGTAACTCTGAAAAAGGCTCAAAAAAGCCAAATAAAAAGAGATTACAAAAATAACTTAAAAGGCCGACCAAAGACAAGGTCGGACCAACAAAGGGTGTACTCGACCGCGCCACCCGAGGTCCGATAAAAAGCTCGGACCCGAGAAGGAAGCCTTAAAACGGCGAAAGCAAAGATTTCGAAAACGCCTACTAAAAAGTTGCTATACAAAAACAACTAAAAAAGTACGAGCGAAAAAACGAAATCAAGCGCTAGCTAAAAGGTTGTTATCCAAAAACAACTAAAAAGCATAAAAGCGGAACAAAAAAAAAAATCAAAACGGCGAAGACAAAGATTTCGAAAACGCTTACTAAAAAGTTGCTATACAAAAACAACTAAAAAAGTACGAGCGAAAAAACGAAATCAAACGCTAGCTAAAAAGTTGTTATCCAAAAACAACTAAAAAGCATAAAAGCGGAACAAACAAGTCAAAAACGCGAACAAAAACACCGCATAATAAGCTAAAAAAGTTACTACAAGTAGCTAAAAGCAAAAAAGGTGTCCAAAGCATCCACAGAAATCATCCAAAAAAGAAAAGAGCCCACAGGCCGGGCAAAAACCCAAAAGATAAAGGGATTACAGAGGATCAAGATCCTTCCCGGTCGCCGCATCAACAGAAGGCTGCGGAAGAAACATAGAAATCGGGACAGCATCGACAGCACCATCATCCCGGTTCAAAACCTCCGCACCAGACCCATCCCCGACCAAAGGTGAAGTCGGGTTCGCAACCGGAACCTCGGGGACGGACACCGGAACCTTGGGGTCGGACACCGGAACCTCATCCTCGTTGGGAGCAGGAACAATCTCTCCCTCCACAACAACGTTATCCATACTAAATAAACTCAGATCCAGGTCAGGAGCAAGAACCCGGACCTGAGCCTTCAAATTTTCATACATAGCATCCATACCCTTCGCCACATGCCCTTCTAGCTCGTAAAAGTCATTCTGAGCAGATTGCAACTTCTCCTTCGTCTCCACAAGCTCGGCAAGTGCCCGAGTATAATTTTCCTTCGCTGCCTTCGCCATCCCCTCAGATGCATTCGCTGCCGCCACAGCCGCGGTAGCCTTAGCTTTCTCCTTCTCTAAAGATGCTTCCAACTCAGCAATCCTAGCAGCCTTCAGCTCACTAATCTTCTCGAGCTCGGACTGAGCCTTCTCAAGTCGGGAACTGGTCGCGCCAAGGGGAGATTTCTTGAACTCTCGGGCAATAGCAGCATGAAGACTAGCCATCCGAACACAACTCCGCGCCATATACTGAAAATGGTGCTCCATAGACACATCATCAGTAGAAATAAAGGTCTGAGGGAGAATATGCTGTTCAATCCAACCAAGAGCATCGAAATCCTTGTCATTAAAACCCGCAGGCTCTTGAGAGGTCTTCTGCTTCTTGGGAGGAGGACCCGAGAACGGGGGAGGAGAAGAGGTAGTAGGCCCGGAGGTCGGAGGATCTTGAGTTATAGCTCGGAACTGGGGAGTCGGAATAGTCTTCGACCGAGTCTGAACACCCACAGTAGACTTCTCCGGAGAAGATCGGGCAGAAGCCCCCCCAGCTTCAATATTCCGAGCGGCCACAGACTTCTTCGTCCGACGAAGATACTTCATGGAATCCGCCTGAGAAGACATCTCTGCAGAAATAAAAGAAAAGGAGTTACCACAACAGAAATTCCACCAAAACAAACAAGGCCAAAATACTAAGAAAAAGATGAATCTCGAAAGAGGTCGGGAACTACCTAACTCGGAACGGAGAAGGCTTGGATCTCCCAACATTTTCTTCGTATCCAAGTGAGGTGCCCGACCCCATAAACTGCTCACCACACCCACAAAAGCCTGCTCCACCTCATCTAGACTCTCAAAGGTATACTTAACAGACACTACATTCTCCTGCCAACAAAGAGGAAAAGAAGGCTCCCCACTCTCATCTAGAAAGAAAGGTCGGACGTCTCCAGTAGCCCGAACCTTGAAATAAAAGTTCTTAAAATCGTGAAAGGACTCATCATACAGGGTACAAAACTTTCTTCCCTGGTTAGCCCTAAAAGAGACCCAGGATACCTTCCCTCCACCCGACCCCAGCTTCGTCAACACAAACAAATAGGAAAAAAGGGAAATAGAGGGAGAGACACCCAAAAACTGACACAAAAGTTGGAACAGCTTTAAAAATGCCCAAGAATTTGGATGGAGCTGCGTAGGGGCAAGGTTACAAGACCACAACACCTCGGACTCCAGGTCGGTAAAAGGAAGTCGGACACCCAGCTTAGAGAAAAAACAATCATAAGCATAAAAGAAGAGCTTCTCGGAACTCTCTAAAGGCGGGAAGCACACTCTCTCCTCGGAATCCGGGGCCACTAGTTCATAATCCCTCTCAGACTCTCTATTTTCACATATGCTACTGTGCCTACGGAACCTAGCTAAATATTCAGAATCTACCACAGAAGGGATTCTCAAAGGAAGAGGATCTACCCAACCAAGACCACTCGGAATCTTGGTCGACACCGCTTGAAGAACCTTTCGAGACATAAATTCCTACCTACAAAGAAGAATACAACAGAAAGCAAAAACCCATTCAGCAATGCAAAGAAAACAAAAACCCCGCGAAGAAAATGCAGCAAACCCGGACCGAAAAACACCAGAGAACAAAAAGAGCCCCCTCCATATACAAACAACAGCAATGGCGGCGCCTCTTTTTCGGGGCAACCCAGGCATAAAGAGACAAAACAAAGAGCCACACAAAGAACAGAAGCATATGATCACAAGAAAGTAAAAACATGGAAAAACAAACCTGGAAAGTAGAAACGAAGGCGAGGAGCTCCGAGGCAAAGGAGAAATGAAGGCGGCAAGCTCCGGAAGCAAGAAGCACGAAACAACGGCGCAGAGGAAACCCCGGAAAAACGCACGAAAAGAATCAGGGAAGAAGAACAAAGAAAAAGAAGAAGCGACGCTCGAAAAAGAGATGGCGAAAACTCAGAAAAACAAGAAAGGAACAGAATAAACGAAGAAAAGGAAAGGGAGCGAATAAATAAAGCCTTCACGAAGGCCGGAACGAAAATCAAGGAAAAACGGTAAAAAAGCAATAAATGCAGAAACGGCCATTTTTTGAAAATTTGAAAAAAACTACTATGCCCGAGCTCGACCTCTCAAAAAGGACGAACTCGGGCAGGGACACTGTTCATACCCTGACTGAGCTCCCCAAACTCGGCAAAGTTCATAGAAGGTCCGACCTCGTCCCAAGGCCCACGCCTGAGGTCGGACCTCGGACAATAAAGCTAAGAAGGCCCATCATAAGGAACGAAGCCCAAAACCTAAAAGGCCGAAAAGGCCTAGGAAAGGCGGTTCCGCAAAGATAGAGATAAAACTCCGAAAAAGATAAGATAAGATAAGAATATCTTATCCAGGGAAGATCACGACCAACTACTATAAATACACTGGAGCACCCAGGTATAACTCATATTCTACATTCTACACATATCTGCTTGGACCCATGCTAACTTAAGCATCGGAGTGTCATTGCAGGTACAACCACCCGCCGCTCAGCGCATCAAGCTCGGGTCACGGAACCCCCACCTCGGGTCCTGCCAGACGACCGAGCTCCACGTTTCAGGTAACCCTCGGAACAGTATGATTGAAAACTTTGGAATGAAATGTATTCAAAATTGAGGTATGATTGGTTGTGGTATAATGTGGGGAATGTGTTGCTATAAATGGTATGTTTTGGTGCTGTTTATAAGTATAGAATGTTGGTATTGAGTTTTGATTTGGTGAAAATAAATGTTCGAGAAAGCAATAAATGACATGGAAACATAAATTTGCATTAATTAGAATTAAAATAACAAAAGTGTTCATAACATGAAAATTGCCATAAAAGAGAAAAGAACAAAAGAGATGAAGAAGATAAAGACAATAAAGCATAGAAACATAAATGAAACTACACTAAAGCAAGAATTAAAGTGCTGAAATTAAAAGGAAACTAAGCTAAAAACCCTAATTCTAGAGAGAGGGGGAGATTCTCTCTCTAGAAAATAACCTACATAATGCTAAACTAACCCTAATTGCTCCCCCCTTCATTCCTCTTCACTTTGGCCTTAACTAGCTTCAGAAAAGGAGTTGGACTGGGTTTTGGATGCCCAGAATTTGCCCTAGTGATTTTCAATTAATGAGCTCAGGTGCAGGGACCTGTGCGGATGCACAGATGTGTGCGTCCGCACACTTGCTGAATTCTGACGTGCTTTCGCACAAATTGTGTGTGTACACACACTTCAACTTAGTCCACGATAGCAAATTATATATCATTTCAAAGCCCCGGACATTAGCTTTCCAATGTTGCTGAAACCGCCTCATTTGGACCTCTGTAGCTCAAGTTATGATCAATTTAGTACTGAGAGGTTAGGACTGGCAGCTTTGCAAATCCCATTTCTTCATGGTTTCTTCCCTTTTGCATGCTCTTCTCCTTACTTATCCAACCCATACTTGCCTTAGAAACCTCAAATCACTTAATAAATACATCAAGGCACCAAATGGGATTAAAATGAATAAAATAACTAAAATTAAGCACAAAAGAGCATGTTTTCACATTTAAACACAATTTAGGAAGAAATCTCAAAATCATGCTATTTTAGTGAATAAGTGTGAGTTCATGTGATAAAATCTACTCAAATCAAACCAAAATATATCGTCAAATATGGACTCATCAACTCCCCTACACTTAAACAATAGCATGTCCTCATGCTAAACACAACCAAAAGGGATGAATGAAGGGGAAATAATTTATTTAATGCAACTACTTATATGCATGCAACTATACTAAATGCTATCTACCTATATTTACAATATGATTCCTATTGAGTTTGTCAAAAACAAACAAAAGAATCTCAATCAATCCAAAGTAAAAACTTAGGGCTAAGACAAAGCAAATATAGCAATATAATCAATGTCCAAAGATTTGATTTGAAGTTTTCAAAATTCATTTCAACAACTTGCAAGAAGACATAAGGTTAGCAACAGAAACATAGAATTGAGCGATTGAACCCCTCACCAGATGTCTTTACACTCTAGTCGCTCAGTGTTTAGGGCTTAATCACTCAATCCTCCTTTAATCATGTTTCTCAAGAATTTGCAAGTCGTCTAACAATCAACTAACATTTGATGCACGAATGCAAATATCATGAGGACTTTTGTGGGTTGTAATGGGGCTTAGGTAAGGGTAGGATTAATATGGTTAAGTGGGCTAATAGATTGGATCTTTGATTAGCTCAAGTATCCTACCTAATCCTATATCATCCTATATACATAACAAAACAACCTAACTACCCATTTATCCCTTTCTCACATTCACTCATGCATGCTTCTTTTCAATTCAACCACATATGCATCTCTTATTTACATTCTTATTGTCATTTCTTTTCTTTTCTTTTCTCTATCTTTTTTTTAAACACAATATGTACACTATAATTTTTTTCTTTTATTATATAAGAGAGATGCATATGTTTCAAGTAATGATGCATGAGTGATCACCCATTTTTCTGAATATCCTCAATGAACACCTAAAGTAAACTAACTACCAATGTCTTCCCACAAATTCCCCCCACACTTGATTAACACACACACTCAAACCCAAGCTAATCAAAGATACAATTCATGGTCATAAATGGTTTTTCACCTAGGGTGAATGATGTGCTTATAATGAGAACAAAGGGGAATTAGAAGGCTCAAAAGTGGTTTACAAAGGTAGATGTAAGGTTGGCCATATGGGTTAGTGCATTCAAATTCAAAAAAATGCCTCAATCATACTAAACGCATTCAAAACATCAAATATAGGACATAAAGATTCAAGCAAATCTAAGATTACAATCATAAAAGGAGTATAACACACAAGAACAAAATTTGTGGTTGAAAATACGCAACCACACAATTAAAGCTCAAATCTCACTTGGTATTTATTCAAGCTCTTTTCTATGTTCCATATAAAAGATACTTCAAGTAAGTTCAAAAAAAATTTTTCAAATCCAATCAATGGAATGCCCAAAAAAGAGATTTCTTGAAAATTCTTTGTTGTTTTACCAAACTTATTTACTCTACCAAGCAACATGCAAATGCAAATATTTACTAAAATAAAACTATAAACAAACTAAGATATATACAAGCAAACTAAGTGGTGCACGAAATTGTGATCATCAACGGCGCCATCAACATGGTACGCTCAATTGCAATCTCAACTCTTTATCACAACTTCGCACAACTAACCAGCAAGTGCACTGGGTCGTCCAAGTAATAAACCTTACGCGAGTAAGGGTCGATCCCACGGAGATTGTTGGTATAAAGCAAGCTATGGTCACCTTGTAAATCTTAGTCAGGCAGATTTAAATGGTTATGGATGATATGAATAAAGCATAAAACATAAAGATAGAGATACTTATGTAATTCATTGGTGAGAATTTCAGATAAGCGTATGGAGATGCTTTGTCCCTTCCGTCTCTCTGCTTTCCTACTGTCTTCATCCAATCCTTCTTACTCCTTTCCATGGCAAGGTGTATGTTGGGCATCACCGTTGTCAGTGGCTACAGTCCCGTCCTCTCAGTGAAAATGTTCAACGCACCCTGTCACGTCACGGCTAATCATCTGTCGGTTCTCAATCAGGTTGGAGTAGAATCCATTGATTCTTTTGCGACTGTCACTAACGCCCAGCCTTCAGGAGTTTGAAGCTCGTCACAGTCATTCAATCATTGAATCCTACTCAGAATACCACAGACAAGGTTTAGACCTTCCGGATTCTCTTGAATGCCACCATCAATTCTAGCTTATACCACGAAGATTCCGATTAAGGAATCCAAGAGATAAACATTCAAGCCTTGTTTGCTTGTAGAACGGGAGTGGTTGTCAGGCACGCGTTCATAAGTGAGAATGATGATGAGCGTCACATAATCATCACATTCATCAAGTTCTTGAGTGCGAATGAATATCTTGGAATAAGAACAAGCTGAATTGAATAGAAGAACAATAGTAATTGCATTAATACTCGAGGTACAACAGAGCTCCACACCTTAATCTATGGTGTGTAGAAACTCCACCGTTGAAAATACATAAGAACAAGGTCTAGGCATGGCCGAATGGCCAGCCTCCCAATACATGATCAAAAGACTCAAAATGATCAAGGATCCAAAGATTCAAAGATCTCCAGATGAAAATACAATAGTAAAAGGTCCTATTTGTAGAGAACTAGTAGCCTAGGGTTTACAGAAATGAGTAAATGATATAAAAGTCCACTTCCGAGCCCACTTGGTGTGTGCTTGGGCTGAGCATTGAAGAATTTTCGTGTAGAGACTTCTCTTGGAGTTAAACGCCAGCTTTTGTGCCAGTTTGGGCGTTTAACTCCCATTCTTGTGCCAGTTCCGGCATTTAACGCCGGGCAGTTTTAAAGTTGATTTGGAACGCCGGTTTGGGCCATCAAATCTCGGGCAAAGTATGGACTATTATACATTGCTGGAAAGCCCAGGATGTCTACTTTCCAACGCCGTTAAGAGCGTGCCAATTTGGCTTCTGTAGCTCCAGAAAATCCACTTCGAGTGCAGGGAGGTCAGAATCCAACAGCATTTGCAGTCCTTTTCAGCCTCTGAATCAGATTTTTGCTCAAGTCCCTCAATTTCAGCCAGAAAATACCTGAAATCACAGAAAAACACACAAACTCATAGTAAAGTCCAGAAAAGTGAATTTTAACTAAAAACTAATAAAAATATAATAAAAACTAACTAAAACATACTAAAAACATACTAAAAACAATGCCAAAAAGCGTACAAATTATTCGCTCATCACAACACCAAACTTAAATTGTTGCTTGTCCCCAAGCAACTGAAAATCAAATAAGATAAAGAGAAGAGAATATGCAATGAATTCCAAAAACATCTTTGAAGATCAGTATTAACTAGATGAGCGGGGCTTTTAGCTTTTTGCGTCTGAACAGTTTTGGCATCTCACTCTATCCTTTGAAATTCAGAATGATTGGCTTCTATAGGAACTCAGAATCCAGATAGTGTTATTGATTCTCCTAGTTAAGTATGATGATTCTTGAACACAGCTACTTTATGAGTCTTGGTCGTGGCCCAAAGCACTCTGTCTTCCAGTATTACCATCGGATACATACATGCCACAGACACATAATTGGGTGAACCTTTTCAGATGGTGACTTAGCTTTGCTAGAGTCCCCAATTAGAGGTGTCCAGGGTTCTTAAGCACACTCTTTTTGCCTTGGATCACAACTTCTTTTTTTTTTCTTTTTCTTTTCTCCCTTTTTTTTTCTTTTTTTCACATAAACTTCTTCTCTCTTTTTTTTTTGAATTCACTGCTTTTTCTTGCTTCAAGAATCATTTTTATGATTTTTCAGATCCTCAGTAATATGTCTCCTTTTTCATCATTCTTTCAAGAGCCAACATTCATGAACAACAAATTCAAAAGACATATGCACTGTTTAAGCATACATTCAGAAAACAAAAGTATTGCCACCACATCAAAATAATTAATCTGTTATAAAATTTAAAATTCATGTAATTCTTCTCTTTTTCAATTAAGAACATTTTTCATTTAAGAGAGGTGATGGATTCATAGGACATTCATAAATTTAAGGCATAGACACTAAGACACTAATGATCACAAGACACAAACATAGATAAACATAAGCATGATTTTTCGAAAAACAGAAAAATAAAGAACAAGGAAATTAAAGAACGGGTCCACCTAGTGATGGCGGCTTGTTCTTCCTTGAAGATCTTATGGAGTGCTTGAGCTCCTCAATGTCTCTTCCTTGTCTTTGTTGCTCCTCTCTCATGATTCTTTGATCTTCTCTAATTTCATGGAGAAGGATGGAATGTTCTTGGTGCTCCACCCTTAGTTGTCCCATGTTGGAACTCAATTCTCCTAGGGAGGTGTTGATTTGCTCCCAATAGTTTTGTGGAGGAAAGTGCATCCCTTGAGGCATCTCAGGGATTTCATGATGAGTGGGATCTCTTGTTTGCTCCATCCTTTTCTTAGTGATGGGCTTGTCCTCATCAATGGGGATATCTCCCTCTATGTCAACTCCAACTGAATAACAGAGGTGACAATGAGATGAGGAAAGGCTAACCTTGCCAAGGTAGAGGACTTGTCCGCCACCTTATAAAGTTCTTGGGCTATAACCTCATGAACTTCTACTTCTTCTCCAATCATGATGCTATGGATCATGATGGCCCGGTCTAGAGTAACTTCAGACCGGTTGCTAGTGGGAATGATTGAGCGTTGGATAAACTCCAACCATCCCCTAGCTACGGGCTTGAGGTCATGCCTTCTCAATTGAACCGGCTTCCCTCTTGAATCTCTTCCATTGGGCGCCCTCTTCACAGATGTCTATGAGGACTTGGTCCAACCTTTGATCAAAGTTGACCCTTCTAGTGTAAGGGTGTTCATCTCCTTGCATCATGGGCAAGTTGAATGCCAATCTTACATTTTCCGGACTAAAATCTAAGTATTTCCCTTGAACCATTGTAAGCCAATTCTTTGGGTCCGGGTTCACACTTTGATCATGGTTCTTGGTGATCCATGCATTGGCATAAAACTCTTGAACCATTAAGATTCTGACTTGTTGAATGGGGTTGGTAAGAACTTCCCAACCTCTTCTTCGAATCTCATGTCGGATCTCCGGATATTCACTCTTTTTGAGTTTGAAAGGGACCTCGGGGATCACCTTCTTCAAGGCCACAACTTCATAGAAGTGGTCTTGATGCACCCTTGAGATGAATCTCTCCATCTCCCATGACTCGGAGGTGAAAGCTTTTGCCTTCCCTTTCCTCTTTCTAGAGGTTTCTCCGGCCTTGGATGCCATAAATGGTTATGGAAAAACAAAAAGCAATGCTTTTACCACACCAAACTTAAAAGGTTTGCTCGTCCTCGAGCAAAAGAAGAAAAAAGAGAGTAGAAGAAGAAGAAATAGAGGAGATGGAGGTGGCTTTGTGGTTCGGCCAAAGGGGAGAAGTAGCGTTTAGGTTGTGTGAAAATGAAGGGGTGAAGATGGGTTTATATAGGGGTGGAGAGAGGGGTAGGGTAGGTGGGGATCCTGTGGGTTCCATAGATCCTGAGGTGTCAAGGAAAAGTCATCCCTGCACCAAGTGGTGAGCAAAAATGCTCTTCATGCCAATTCTGGCGTTAAACGCCGGACTGGTGCCCTTTTCTGGCATTTAACGCCAACTTCTTGCCCTTTCCTGGCGTTTAACGCCAGTCTGGTGCCCCTTTCTGGCGTTAAACGCCCAGAATGGTGCCAGACTGGGCGTTAAACGCCCATTTGCTAGCTTCACTGGCATTTAAACGCCAGCAAGTTCTCCTCCAGGGTGTGCTGTTTTTCTTTCTATTTTTCATTCTATTTTTACTTTTTTTTTTCAATTGATTTTGTGACTTCCCATGATCATCAACCTACAGAAAACATAAAATGACAAAGGAAAATAGATAAAATATAACATTGGGTTGCCTCCCAACAAGCGCTTCTTTAATGTCAGTAGCTTGACAGTGGGCTCTCATGGAGCCTCACAAATGTTCAGAGTAATGTTGGAACCTCCCAACACCAAACTTAGAGTTTGAATGTGGGGGTTCAACACCAAACTTAGAATTTGGTTGTGGCCTCCCAACACCAAACTTAGAGTTTGACTGTGGGGGCTCTGCTTGACTCTGTTTTGAGAGAAGCTCTTCATGCTTCCTCTCCATGGTGACAGAGGGATATCCTTGAGCCTTAAACACAAAGAATTCTTCATTCACTTGAATGATCAATTCTCCTCTGTCCACATCAATCACAGCCTTTGCTGTGGCTAGGAAGGGTCTGCCAAGGATGATGGATTCATCCATGCACTTTCCAGTCTCTAGGACTATGAAATCAGCAGGGATGTAATGGTCTTTAATCTTTACCAGAACATCCTCTACAAGTCCATAAGCTTGTTTTCTTGAATTGTCTGCCATCTCTAGTGAGATTCTTGCAGCTTGCACCTCAAAGATCCCTAGCTTCTCCATTACAGAGAGAGGCATGAGGTTTACACTTGACCCTAGGTCACACAGAGCCTTCTTAAAGGTCATGGTGCCTATGCTACAAAGTATTGAAAACTTCCCAGGGTCTTATCTCTTTTGAGGTAATTTCTGCCTAGACAAGTCATCCAGTTCCTTGGTGAGCAAAGGGGATTCATCCTCCCAAGTCTCATTACCAAATAACCTGTCATTTAGCTTCATTATTGCTCCAAGGTATTTAGCAACTTGCTCTTCAGTGACATACTCATCCTCTTCAGAGGAAGAATACTCATCAGAGCTCATGAATGGCAGAAGTAAATCCAATGGAATTTCTATGGTCTCGGTGTGAGCCTCAGATTCCCATGGTTCCTCATTAGGGAACTCATTGGAGGCCAGTGGACGCCCATTGAGGTCTTCCTCAATGGCGTTCACTGCCTCTTCCTCCTCTCCAAATTCGGCCATGTAAGTCATGTTAATGACCTTGCACTCTCCTTTTGGATTCTCTTCTGTATTGCTTGGAAGAGTACTAGGAGGGAGTTCAGTAACTTTCTTACTCAGCTGTCCCACTTGTGCCTCCAAATTCCTAATGGAGGACCTTGTTTCAGTCATGAAACTTTGAGTGGTTTTGATTAGATCAGAGACCATGGTTGCTAAGTCAGAGTGGCTCTGCTTAGAATTCTCTGTCTGTTGCTGAGAAGATGATGGAAAAGGCTTTCCATTGCTAAACCTGTTTCTTCCACCATTATTATTGTTGAAACCTTGTTGAGGTCTCTGTTGATCCTTCCATGAGAAATTTGGATGATTTCTCCATGAAGAATTATAGGTGTTTCCATAGGGTTCTCCCATGTAATTCACCTCTTCCATTGAAGGATTCTCAGGATCATAAGCTTCTTCTTCAGATGAAGCATCCTTAGTACTGCCTGGTGCATTTTGCATTCCAGCCAGACTTTGAGAAATCAAATTGACTTGCTGAGTCAATATTTTGTTCTGAGCCAATATGGTATTCAGAGTATCAATCTCAAGAACTCCTTTCTTCTGATTTGTCCCATTGTTCACAGGATTCCTTTCAGAAGTGTACATGAATTGGTTATTTGCAACCATTTCAATTAGTTCTTGAGCTTCTGTAGGCGTCTTCTTCAGATGAAGAGATCCTCCAGCAGAGCTATCCAAAGACATCGTGGACAGTTCAGACAGATCATCATAGAAAATACCTATGATGCTCCATTCAGAAAGCATATCAGAGGAGCACTTTCTGATCAATTGTTTGTATCTTTCCCAAACTTCATAGAGGGATTCTCCTTCCTTCTGTCTGAAGGTTTGGACTTCCACTCTAAGCTTACTCAATTTTTGAGGTGGAAAGAACTTTGCCAAGAAGGCATTGACTAGCTTTTCCCAAGAGTTCAGGCTTTCTTTAGGTTGTGAGTCCAACCATATCCTAGCTATATCTCTTACAGCAAAAGGGAATAGCATAAGTCTGTAGACTTCAGGGTCAGCCCCATTGGTCTTGACAGTATCACAGATTTGCAAGAACTCAGCTAAAAACTGATGAGGATCTTCCAATGGAAGTCCATGGAACTTGCAATTCTGTTGCATTAGAGAAACTAATTGAGGCTTAAGCTCAAAGTTGTTTGCTCCAATGGTAGGGATAGAGATGCTTCTCCCATAGAAGTCGGGAGTAGGTGCAGTAAAGTCACCCAGCACCTTCCTTGCATTGTTGGCATTGTTGTTGTTTTTGGCTGCCATGGGTTCTTCTTGTTTGAAGATTTCTGTTAGGTCCTCTATAGAGAGTTGTGCTTTAGCTTCTCTTAGCTTTCGCTTCAAGGTCCTTTCAGGTTCAGGGTCAGCCTCAACAAGAATGCTTTTGTCTTTGCTCCTGCTCATATGAAAGAGAAGAGAACAAGAAAATATGGAATCCTCTATGTCACAGTATAGAGATTCCTTGAGGTGTCAGAGGAAAAGAAAAATAAAAGGAGAGGTAGAAGAATTCGAACTTATCAAAAGAGATGGAGTTCGAATTGTTCATTAAGGAGGAGTGTTAGTCCATAAATAGAAGGATGTGAGAAGAGGGGAAGAAATTTTCGAAAATTAAGTAAAAGATTTTAAAAACATTTTGAAAAACACTAATTGATTTTCGAAAACCAAGAGTGGAAAAGAAATCAAGTAATTTTTGAAAAAGATTTTGAAATTAGAAATCAAAAGAATATGATTGAAAACTATTTTGAAAAAGATGTGATTAAAAAGATATGATTGAAAAGTTATGGTTTTAAAAAGATATGATTGAGAAGATATGATTTGAAAAACAATTTAAAAAGATTTGATTTTAAAAATTAATGACTTGGCTAACAAGAAAAGATATGATTCAAACATTAAACCTTTCTCAACAGAAAAGGCAACATACTTGAAATGTTGAATCAAATCATTAATTGATAGCAAGTATTTTTGAAAATGGAAAGAAATTGATTTTGAAAAAAAAATTTGATTGAAAAGATTTGATTTGAAAAAGATTAGATTTTGAAAAACTTTGAAAACTTGAAAAAAATGTGCATTAAAAACAGAATCTTCCCTCTTGTGCCATCCTGGCGTTAAACGCCTAGAATGGTGCACATTCTGGCGTTTAACGCCCAAAGCACTACCCTTTTGGGCGTTAAACGCCCAGCCAGGCACCCTGGCTGGCGTTTAAACGCCAGTTTGCCTTCCTCACTGGGCGTTTTGAACGCCCAGCTTTTTCTGTGTAATTCCTCTGCTGTATATTCTGAATCTTCAATTCTCTGTATTATTGACTTGAAAAGACACAAAAAAAAATTTTTGGATTTTTAATAATCAAAATGTAACTAAAATCAAATAACAATGCATGCAAGACACCAAACTTAGCAGTTTGTATACCATTGACACTAACAAAATGAGAATGCATATGAAAAACAACAAAACACTCAAGACAAGAGAATTTAAAGATCAGAACGAGAAAGTCATCAAGAATAACTTGAAGATTACTTAAGACACATGAATGAATGCAATAAGAACAGAAACATGCAATTGACACCAAACTTAACATGAGACACTAGACTCAACAATAAACATACAATATTTTTGGTTTTTATGATTTTGTAATTTTTTTGGTTTTTTTTCGAAAATTAAGTGGAGAAGGAAATAAAGATATCAAAATTCTTAATGAGAATTCCAGGAATCATGCAATGTTAGTCTAAAGCTTCAGTCTAAAGGAATTAGACATGGCTAGCCAAGTTTCAGCAGGACATTGCATTCAAGAGCTAAATTGATGAGAATCAATGAGCTTTGGTGATGATAAGAACATCACCTTGAAACACTAGAATTCATTCTTAAGAACTCTGAAGATAAATACCTAATCTAAGCAACAAGATGAACCGTCAGTTGTCCAAACTCAACAATCCTCGGCAACGGCGCCAAAAACTTGGTGCACGAAATTGTGATCATCAACGGCGCCATCAACATGGTACGCTCAATTGCAATCTCAACTCTTTATCACAACTTCGCACAACTAACCAGCAAGTGCACTGGGTCGTCCAAGTAATAAACCTTACGCGAGTAAGGGTCGATCCCACGGAGATTGTTGGTATGAAGCAAGCTATGGTCACCTTGTAAATCTTAGTCAGACAGATTCAAATGGTTATGGATGATATATGAATAAAGCATAAAACATAAAGATAGAGATACTTATGTAATTCATTGGTGAGAATTTCAGATAAGCGTATGGAGATGCTTTGTCCCTTCCGTCTCTCTGCTTTCCTACTGTCTTCATCCAATCCTTCTTACTCCTTTCCATGGCAAGCTGTATGTTGGGCATCACCGTTGTCAGTGGCTACAGTCCCGTCCTCTCAGCGAAAATGTTCAACGCACCCTGTCACGGCACGGCTAATCATCTGTCGGTTCTCAATCAGGTTAGAGTAGAATCCATTGATTCTTTTGCGTCTGTCACTAACGCCCAGCCTTCAGGAGTTTGAAGCTCGTCACAGTCATTCAATCATTGAATCCTACTCAGAATACCACAGACAAGGTTTAGACCTTCCGGATTCTCTTGAATGCCGCCATCAATTCTAGCTTATACCACGAAGATTCCGATTAAGGAATCTAAGAGATAAACATTCAAGCCTTGTTTGCTTGTAGAACGGGAATGGTTGTCAGGCACACGTTCATAAGTGAGAATGATGATGAGCGTCACATAATCATCACATTCATCAAGTTCTTGAGTGCGAATGAATATCTTGGAATAAGAACAAGCTGAATTGAATAGAAGAACAATAGTAATTGCATTAATACTCGAGGTACAGCAGAGCTCCACACCTTAATCTATGGTGTGTAGAAACTCCACCGTTGAAAATACATAAGAACAAGGTCTAGGCATGGCCGAATGGCCAGCCTCCCAATACATGATCAAAAGACTCAAAATGATCAAGGATCCAAAGATTCAAAGATCTCCAGATGAAAATACAATAGTAAAAGGTCCTATTTGTAGAGAACTAGTAGCCTAGGGTTTACAGAAATGAGTAAATGACATAAAAATCCACTTCCGGGCCCACTTGGTGTGTGCTTGGGCTGAGCATTGAAGAATTTTCGTGTAGAGACCTCTCTTGGAGTTAAACGCCAGCTTTTGTGCCAGTTTGGGCGTTTAACTCCCATTCTTGTGCCAGTTCCGGCGTTTAACGCCGGGCAGTTTTAAAGCTGATTTGGAACGCCGGTTTGGGTCATCAAATCTCGAACAAAGTATGGACTATTATACATTGCTGGAAAGCCCAGGATATCTACTTTCCAATGCCGTTGAGAGCGCGCCAATTGGGCTTCTGTAGCTCCAAAAAATCCACTTCGAGTGCAGGGAGGTCAGAATCCAACAGCATCTGCAGTTCTTTTCAGCCTCTGAATCAGATTTTTGCTCAAGTCCCTCAATTTCAGCCAGAAAATACCTGAGATCCCAGAAAAACACACAAAATCATAGTAAAGTCCAGAAAAGTAAATTTTAACTAAAAACTAATAAAAATATAATAAAAACTAACTAAAACATACTAAAAACAATGCCAAAAAGCGTACAAATTATCCGCTCATTAGTAAGCAAAGTATAATGCAATAAAATACTAACAATATTCACAAAAATATAACTATCAAAAATAAAAAATAATACAAAGTGTTAAAAAAGAAAAAGTTACGCCCCAAATTCGCGGATCCTCCCCCACACTTAAATGTTACACGTTCCTCTGTGCATGCACTCAATCTGGGGGTGAAGAGATGCTCCAAAAGGCTCCACTTTCAGCTGGTGGACACCGGGGCTCCGGGTTGCTATAGAAAACAAGAATTGAGGAAAAGTTAGATGCGTGGTATGATAAAAGACAATGTGTGTATCCTAAGTGTGAACACACTTTAGAACATATACATTGGCCGGGTGAAAACGACAACCACATAATCAAAAGAGATGGCATGTTCCTCAATTAAATATCCTAGGGTACAAGTAAAGAATAAGCAAGAATGAATGCACAAATAACCCTAGGTAACCACAACTAAAGTGAATTAAGTGTATGAGATATTGGATATTGAAATTGTGCAAGTGAAAGCTCAAAATTAATAGAAGATGGCACAATTAATAATAACTAATTCAATGATGAAAAGTGACTACTTATTAATCCTTAGAAATAATGAAATAATCACATGTATAAGGTACTTGTTACAAAAAGTGACAAGTCTTGATAAGAATCAAGTCAAGTCAACTAAAAAAAATGCAAAGCATTAACAAGGAACAAATACCTTGTTATGTGATTATATTCACTTAAGAATCAAGGTGACTAAGTAGTTCAACTCAAATCACTAAAGTAAAAGTGCACAATTCATAATCAAGTTGCCAAACAAAGATATAGTCTAATACATATGGTAGCTACAACATATGAATTAAACTCAAAATGTATGTAGGCAATCAAACAAAGACTTAATGCTCAGGGCATATATTCGTCAAAACTTAAATAAAAATTCAAGCAAGAAGCAACCCAATAATCATCAAACACTTGCAATTTATTTAATTAACAAGAAACTAAACCAAAACCAATATAATAACTAAAATAAAAAGGAAATGCAAACAAAAGAGAGTAAAGCAAGTAGAGAAGAGGGAAAATGAAGAGAAGAGAGGGGTAGAGGGAAAAAGAAGAGAAGAAGTAGAGTGAAGAGAAGAAAAGAAATGTAAATGTAAGAAACAGGGGTGTGCGTACCCACAGGTATGTGTGCGTATGCACACTAGGCGGAAAATGTGGTTGTGCTCGCGCACAACAACATGCGGGCGCTGCGAACAGAAGGGGTGTCGCAGCCTGTGCGGACGCATAAGGACTTGTGCGCGCGCACAGAAGGAAAAAAGGGTTTGCGTTCACACGCACAAGGGGTGCGTGCGCTGCGACCAGAGGGAGATTAAGGGGTTGTGCGTGCGCACAAAGCTATGCACACACACAGGTAGGATTTTTTTTCATATGAAGCGTCAAAATTGGCAGCTATCACGCCTTCTGTGTATACGCACACAGGTCCGTGCGCACGCACAAAAGGCAAAAAGGAAAGGGTGCAGACGCACAAGGCATGCAAACGCTCCCAACAGAGGGTGCAAAAGCTGGTATGCGCGCGCACAGGCGGGTGCGCGCACACAGAATGCAAAAGATAGGGTTGTGTGCGTACGCACAGGTGTGTGCGCACGCACATGCTCTGTTTTTCTCTAAAATTTTTAGTGCTTTAAGGCACCAAACTTGATGTCCAAAATAGCTTTTCAACCCCAAAACATATTATTCATCAAAAACACATGATCTAAACTAAAATCTAATCATATTAAGCTTGAAATTAAACTAAACCTAAGCTATCTACAAGTAACAAAATGCAATAAATTGAATCTATGTACAAAGAAAGGGTTGGAAAGGTGTTACCATGGTGGGGTGTCTGCCACCTAGCACATCTATTTAGAGTCCTTAAGTTGGACTTTATTGAGAAGCTCTAACAATGCTTAGGTCTCCATATTTTTCATTGATTGCACCAAGCTTTAGTGGAGTGTCCAACAAGCCATGAGCTCCCAACAAGAAAAACAAAAAGCAAACAAGAGAAATATATTCACAATATCAACATATTCACAAAAGCCAAAAACAAGTAAGCAACATATGAACAATCAACCAAAAAATAAGCTATTTACATATTAACATATTAACAATAGCCAAAAACATACACCATTGCAATTCTCCGGCAACGGCGCCAAATTTGATGAGAGAATTATTGTTGATCTAGAATCAATCAAATAAGAATCACTTCATTGGTAGCATAGTCCAAACCAACACTGAATTCTCTTAATCAAATGTTAAAATTCAATACAAAATAACTGGGAGTTTTAAATCCCGGGTCGTCTTTCCTAGGAGTTGCAATGAAATATACATTTATTGGCTATGAGAGAGAGCATGGGGATTGGGAATGTAAGAGAATCAAGAAATGTAAATAGCAAGGAAGTAAATAAGCATGCAAGGAATTAAGGGAAAGCAAGTAAAGGCAATGGAAATGGAAATTAAGTGCTAACAAGACTCTTGGTAAGAAGTGGGTAATCTAGGTTTCCTATCCTAGTTGTAGACCACAAACATGGCAATTGTGTGGAATCAATCCAACCTAGCCAATCCTCCTTGAGAATTAGTCAAAGGGTGTAATTGATCTCAATCCATAAGTCCTAGTCAACTCACTAATTACTTAGTGAAAGACTAGCGTCAATGGAAACCAAACCAATTAACTATCCTCACACAACGTGGAATGGACTCCACAACTCAATTCCACCCAAACAACAAATTTCTCAACCAAGAGTGTGAAAATTAAACATGCAAGAAATAAAAGTCAAACAAGCAATAAAAGTCCAAGCATGCAAAATTGAAATACAAGAAACCTCTTGGCAAGTAATTGAGATCTAAGGTTACCTATCCTAGACATTAACCACAAACACATGATGATTATGAAGAGTTAATCCTACTTAGTCAACCTTACATCGAAGATAAGTCAAATAGGCATAGTTGATTTCAATCCATAAGTCCTATGTGTCAACACTAAGGGGTCACATAGAGTCAATGGAGACAAAATCAACTAACTACTCTAATATATCAAACAAGAATGGACATCAATGACTCGAGGATCACCAAAGTCATCAATTTCAAGCCAAGCGTATAGAAAAACTAAGTGAAAACTAAGCCAAGCATTTTATCAAACACTTGGTGTGCATGAAAATAAAATAATATTAAATTTCATTAAAAATAAATCTAAAATACCAAAATAAAAAAAATGACAATGACAACTAAAGAAAGCAATAAATGACATGGAAACATAAATTTGCATTAATTAGAATTAAAATAACAAAAGTGTTCATAACATGAAAATTGCCATAAAAGAGAAAAGAACAAAAGAGATGAAGAAGATAAAGACAATAAAGCATAGAAACATAAATGAAACTACACTAAAGCAAGAATTAAAGTGCTGAAATTAAAAGGAAACTAAGCTAAAAACCCTAATTCTAGAGAGAGGGGGAGCTTTTCTCTCTAGAAAACAACCTACATAATGCTAAACTAGCCCTAATTGCTCCCCCCTTCATTCCTCTTCACTTTGGCCTTAAATAACTTCAGAAAATGAATTGGACTGGGTTTTAGAGGCCCAGAATTCGCCCCCAGCGATTTCCAATTAATGAGCTCACGTGCAGGGACCTGTGCAGATGCACAAATGTGTGCGTCCGTACACTTGCTGAATCCTGACCTGTGCGTACGCACAAATTATGTGCATACGCACACTTCAACTTAGTTCACTATAAGAAATTATATATCATTTTGAAGTCCCAGACATTAGCTTTCCAATGCCGCTAAAACCACCTTATTTGGACCTCTGTAACTCAAGTTATGATCAATTTAGTACCGAGAGGTCAGGACTGGCAGCTTTCCAAATCCCATTTCTTCATGGTTTCTTCCCTTTTGCATGCTCTTCTCCTCACTTATCCAACCCATGCTTGCCTTAGAAACCTGAAATCACTTAACAAATACATCAGGGCACCAAATGGGAATAAAGTGAATAAAATTAACTACAATTAAGCACAAAAGAGCATATTTTCACATTTAAGCACAATTTAGGAAGAAATCTCAAAAGCATGCTATTTTAGTGAATAAGTGTGAGTTCATGTGATAAAATCCACTCAAATCAAACCAAAATATATTGTCAAATATGGACTCGTCACTTGCCATCACGTGCTCCAGGTTGAGACTCGATAATCTGTTAATTCTACGTCACAAGGGTGACCAGGCACTTATAAATTTCCGGGAAGGATTCCCCCAATGAGAAATACATGTAAATGAGAAAAAGCTATGCATAGACTCTTGGGGATGCGCGTTGAGGGAGAGTCCAGGATTTAACAGTTGGACTTGTCGGGTTGGCTTGATAATCGACAGATGAGACTCATCAGCCATAGGACAGGCATACATCATATGCATATGTTTGTATTTCTTGCTTGTACGTTAATTGGGAATGCCTATGTGAATTTAATATGCCTAATTGTTACACTTGCTAAGGTTTACAGAGAACTAAGGTTATTTTGTGTATTTTCGGTCGAGATCTTCTGCGTTGGTCGGAGCCGATGTGTCTGGCGGGTATATAATCGCCGGAGCTTGTGTGTCCGACTTGTGACACTTGAAAGTGCTGTTGATCCTTCGTCCCCGGAGGGTGGGGGATACCTGCAAGGGACTCCGATGCTTAAGTTAGCAAGGGTATTAAGAAGGTATTGAGTAGAATCAGAGTATGAGTTATACCTGGGTGCTCCAGTGTATTTATAATGGTGAGATGTGGCCTTCTGTGGATAAGATAAGTTAGTTATCTTATCTTATCTTTATCTTATCTTTAAGTGAGGTCATCTTTAAGGGAACCGCCTTTATCTCTATGGGCTTGGGCTGCCCTTGGATTTGAAACATGTTCCTTTATTTGGGCCCTTTGTTTGGGCTTTCCTGTGACTTGGCCGAGCTCTTTGAAAAGAGGTCGGGTTGTCCTGACCTGAAGAGGTCGGTCGTTTTGTCTGCAGAACATCCCGGGTCGGACAGCTCGACCTAGGGTATGAACAGTGCCCCTGCTTGAGCTCGGTCTTCTTTTTGAGGTCGAGTCCTTGACTTCGGTCCTTCTTTAGTGAAGCTGAACTCAAGCATTTTGTCGATTCCTTTGTAGAAGCTTTTGAATGTAGAATGTTTTTCTTCTTAAAAGCGCGCGCTTTTATATCGGCGCTTTGGAAACGTGCGAGGATTTAATGCCTACATTAATTTTAACATTAATTGCCCCGTTTCCCTTTGGCTCTTTTATCTTGATTTTGAAAACCCAGAAACGGTTTCTCTCCTTCGCCCTTTTCGTAACTTCTTCGCATTTCTCTCGCTTTCAACTTTTTTCGTGTTGCGGCGTTGTTTGATTTTTCTGAAGCCTCTGCCTGGAGTTTTGCAGTTCCGCGTTTCAGCCCAGCGACGTTGCTTTTGCTCGTGTCTTCTCTTTTACTTTTGAGAGAGCAATTCCAGATTTTCGCCTTCCCTCTTCAACTTCCTCGAAGCCTGCTGCTTTTTCAGGTTGGTACTAACTTTCTTGCTTCTTTCGCGGCTTTACTTTTAGTTTTTTAGTGAAGCTTTGATTTTGCATGTTTGAAAGTTTGAACCTTTTTGTGATCTTGCGTTTGTTTGTCGCTGTAAACGTGTTTTCCTTGGCTTTCTTTCGTTCACTCTTTTGGCATTTCCGTCGAGACTTTCTAGGGTTTTGTTGTTGCTTCTGATAGAGAATCTGCATCTGTTCCTTGCTTTACTTGATCGCTTTTGTTTCTGATTTTGGGAAAGTTCATACCTTTAGCGATTTCTACTTGGCGCGTTTTGACATTTTGGGAATGCTTTTTTGTTTGGTAAACCATGATGACTTATGCTTCGGAAAATGCTTACTTGTTTAAAGTCTTTTTCTTGTTTGAAAAATGCTGGGATGCGAACTTCACACAATTTTTCTGGAAACCTTGCCTTGTTACTGCCTCCAAAGGATGCCCCAAGACTTTGGTTTGAGTCTTGGGGTTTTCCTTTTCTTGCTTTTCATTGCCTGAGAAGTATTGACCGAGTTATTTTCTCCTTTGTCCGAGATGTTTGTAGTAACCTCATTTTCTTTTCTTACTTGTAGGATTAGTTGGCCTCATGTCTTCTCGCAATAATATTGTAGAGATGTCGTCCAGAGTTTCCGAAGGGATGTCCGATTGGCTGGACTCCCTTGTTTTGTTGGGTGTTTCTGTTGTGGATGCTGAGTTTTGCACAGAACTGAGGAAGCGCCATATGGTTTGTGGTAACAATTCCCGTGAGGAGGATTACGAGCTTGTTGCCCCTGATTTTGACGAGAGAGTTTGCTTTCCGACTTCTGTTGAGGGAGAGCGTCCCTTCTTTTATGCTTACGAATACTTTTTCAGTCAGTTGAGCGTTTCTTTTCCTTTTACTGCTTTTGAGACCGACTTGTTGTGGTTGTGTAATATTGCTCCATCCCAGCTTCACCCCAATTCCTGGGGTTTTATTAAAATTTTTCAACTTCTCTGCCGTGAACTAGATGTAACACCTTCCCAGACTCTGTTTCTTTACTTGTTTGTTTCTGCCAAGCCTGGCAGTTCTTCAAAAAAGAAAGCTTCTTGGGTTTCTTTCCGGTCCACCCAGGGCCATAAAGTGTTTGCGATGTATGATGAGTCCTTTAAGGACTTCAAGAATTACTTTTTTAAAGTTCGAGCTGTTGAGTGGGCCCGCCCCTTTTTTCTTGATGAAAATGACGAGCCCTCCTTCCCTCTAGAGTGGCAGAAGGATGTAAGAGTGTCTCGCTACACTTGGGAGATGCTTGAAGATGTCGAACGCGCTTTTGTAGTTGTTCTTGAGGATCTCTGGGGGAAACCACCCCATCTTGATACAAAAAGATTTTTGAATGATCCGTCCTTGGTTCGGACTGCTTTGGGTATTTGTTTGTCTGTTTGCCTGACTTGTTTCTATACTTATTTCCTTTTTCTTCCTCTTTTGTAACTCTTTGTCATGGCTATTTTTGTGTTTGTAGAGATGTCAAAGAACAACGACTCCATGAAGGCCTTCAAAAGGGCAAAGAAGGCAACTGGTGCTCTAAACATCTCGGCCAAGGTGGCCGGCGAGGGATCTTCACAGGTCCCCGTGAAGCCTCCTGTGCCGAGTTCCCTTGGGCCGAGGAAAGTAATTCCTACTCCTTGGTTTCATCAGGTCGATCCTCCTCAGACTTCTGCCGCTGCTTCTGGTGTCCCTCCCTTGAAAAAGCATAAAACATCCGAGCCTTTTAACTTGGATGCCCTGGACTTTGATGCCATCGAGTTTGTTGACCAGAAAATTGCCCCCTATGGTGGGCTTTCCATGGACGATGTGTCTCTTCTTTAGCATTTGGATTTTATCACTAAAAATAGTGTGAAGATGGCTCATATGGGTGCGGCTATTTTCCGAACAGTTCAGGGGATTCCGATTCATGCCACCAAATCTTTTATGGAGGAGGCCAAGTCAGAATTTGATCGGATCAAGGGTCTGAAGGAGGAGTTGGAGGTGAAGTTGGCAAAGGTGGAGAAGGAGCTGGAGGGTGAGAAAGCCAGCTCTATTGCCCTTGCTGCTTCTTTGAAGCTGGCTGAGGACATGGCCCTGAAGCATAAGGATAGCTATGTCTCAGCCTATAGGGAATTAATGCGCCTCCGGGACGAGTTGGAAACTGCTCGGACTAATTATGGCGAGCTTCAGGGTCACCTTGTGGGCAGCGTAACTGCTGCCTCCGAGAACCTAATGGAGCAGTTCCGAATTGTTGCCCCTGATGCCGACTTGACTCTTGTCAGCCTGGACAATGTTGTGAGGGATGGTAAAATTGTCCCTGATGACCAGGATGATGATGATGCTGACCCTCCTCCAGTGCCTTCTCTTAAGGTGTCGACCTCCTCGGTTCCTCCCGTTACGTCTGATCCGGATTGCCAGATCCTGAACCGAGATGATGGAACTGTAGATGCTGTGCCCCTTCAGACTTGGCCTCCTTCTCCCCGTACTGATGCTGCCGGGAAGGCTCCCGATCTTTAGCTGATCTTTTTCTGAATATTTGTGTAAATAGCCCGGTTTGTGGGCATTTGAACTTGTTTTATTTGTTCTTCTTAACTGCTGACGCTTCTAGTTGTCTGCCTTGCAACTTTTTTTTTGAAAAACAAAAGTAGCTTCCGAGGTTGGTTTGTGGTGGCCTCTTGGAGCTTTATCATACTATGTTTTTATTATGGTATCTGTTGAGATCTTGCTACTTTGGCCTCTTTAGGTTGCTTTCGTATTTATTGTTTGTAGCTTGGATCCTTTTAAGGCCGTGACTGTGGGGGGCCCGACTTGTTTCTCGGTTTCTTTGCTTTTTGCCTCATAACCGATTTCTTTATGATGGTCCCCTTCTAAGTTATTTCTGTAATCCTCTTTTTGGACCATTGTTAGGTCTTCTTTTAGGGATTACTTTTATAACTTATCTTTGTAGGAGACCGATTTCGTTAGGTCGATCTCTTCTAAGTTGTTTTTGTAATCCTCTTTCTTGGACCTTCGTCAGGTCTCTTTCAGGGATTACTTTTACAATTTGTCTTTGTAGGAGACCGACTTCGTTAGGTCGATCTCTTCTAAGTTGTTTTTATAATCCTCTTTCTTGGACCTTTGTCAGGTCTCTTTCAGGGATTACTTTTACAACTTGTCTTTGTAGGAGACCGACTTCGTTAGGTCGATCTCTTCTAAGTTGTTTTTGTAATCCTCTTTCTTGGACCTTCGTCAGGTCTCTTTCAGGGATTACTTTTACAACTTGTCTTTGTAGGAGACCGACTTCGTTAGGTCGATCTCTTCTAAGTTGTTTTTGTAATCCTCTTTCTTGGACCTTCGTCAGGTCTCTTTCAGGGATTACTTTTACAATTTGTCTTTGTAGGAGACCGACTTCGTTAGGTCGATCTCTTCTAAGTTGTTTTTATAATCCTCTTTCTTGGACCTTTGTCAGGTCTCTTTCAGGGATTACTTTTACAACTTGTCTTTGTAGGAGACCGACTTCGTTAGGTCGATCTCTTCTAAGTTGTTTTTGTAATACTCTTTCTTGGACCTTTTGTCAGGTCTCTTTCAGGGATTACTTTTACAACTTGTTTTGTAGGAGACCGACTTCGTTAGGTCGATCTCTTCTTAAGTTATAGCAATTCCTCTTTAATAGGGTTGGCCAGACCTCTTTCCAGGGATTTGCTGATAACTTGGGTTGACTTGGTCCGACTTTTTGGTGTCGGCCAGTCTTTTTAAGTTATTATATAGCAATCCATAAGACCTCGTCAGGTTCTTTTTTGGGATCACTTTCGATAACTTCTTGCATTATTCTGTGTTCATCTTTTGCCGATTTGTAGATTGTGATTTCTGTCCTTGTTTAATCGACCTTTAGGTGAATCGCGTTTTCACCTTTGTCGGTCGATTATTCCTATCAAGATCGTATAGTGGATCTGTTTTTCACTTCTTATTCGATCCGTTGCTTTATAATCGGACGATGAATGCTTCAGATTAATACGTCTTGAGCACTTTGTAGAATATCTGAAATGTATTTTTATTTAAAGAAAGTGCAAATATATACGGGCGGAAATTTTTCATACCCTTAAGTCAGATTAAATCTCAATCTTTGACGCCTCATTAAAAAACCTTTTCAGGAAAAAGAGTGCATCTTGAGATCTTTTACCTTTCCTAGCTATAGTACCTTCTTAGGTTACAAGCGTGCCATGATCTGGGGAGTTCTCGTCCCTCGAGTTCGGACAGTCTGTAGTAGCCCTTCCCAAGTACTTTTGTGACTCGGTAGGGTCCTTTCCAGTTAGCTGCCAGCTTTCCTTCTCCAGGTCGAGTTGTTCCAATATCATTTCGGATTAAGATGAGGTCGTTCTCCATGAAGTCTTTTGGCACTACCTTTTGATTATACCTGGAAGCCATTCGCCGCTTTAGTGCTTCTTCTCTGATCCGAGCTCTTTCTTGGATTTCTGGAAGTAGGTCGAGCTATTCTCTTTGAAGTTGAGAGTTGGTTTGTTCATTGTAGTGGACTACTCGGGGAGACCCTTCTTCAACTTCTATTGGAATCATTGCCTCCACTCCGTATGCTAGTCGAAATGGGGATTCGTTTGTAGTGGAATGTGGAGTTGTCCGATACGCCCATAGGACTTGTGGAAGTTCCTCGGCCCAAGCTCCCTTTGCTTCTTGTAATCTCCGTTTCAGCCCGACCAATATGACTTTATTGGCTGCTTCGGCTTGTCCATTGGCTTGGGGGTGTTCGACGGAAGTGAACTGGTGTTTTATATTCAAGTCAGCCACTAACTTTTTGAAGCCTGCATCTGTGAATTGGGTGCCGTTATCCGTGGTGATGGAGTATGGAACCCCAAATCTTGTAACAATGTTCCTATATAGGAATTTCCGGCTTCTTTGAGCAGTGGCGTTGGCTAGGGGTTCTGCTTCGATCCATTTCGTGAAATAGTCTACCCCTACTATAAGGAATTTTACTTGTCCCGATCCCTATGGGAAGGGTCCGAGAAGATCGAGTCCCCATTTTGCAAATGGCCAGGGTGAGGTCACGCTAATGAGTTTTTCTGGCGGGGCGATGTGAAAGTTGGCATGCTTCTGACACGGTGGACATGTCTTTACAAATTCTATAGCTTTCTTTCGTAGAGTTGGCCAATAGAATCCTGCTCGGAGTACCTTTTTGGTGAGAGCTTGCGCTCCGAGATGATTACCACAAATGCCGCTGTGTACTTCCTCCAAGACTTCTTTTGTGTTGGAGGTCAGTACGCATTTTAACAGTGGTGTTGAGATCCCTCTTTTGTATAGGATGCCATGCAAGATGATTGATATGTTTGTTACTCACAAGATGGCTAGGAGGGTGTGAGTGAAACTTTTTGGAGGAGGATGAAGTGTGTGTATCCGAGAAAAGGAAGGGAGAGGAATGAGAGTAAGAAGTGTGTACGGAGAGGTTGTGTGAAGGGGTTTATATAGGAAGATGGTAAATGATTGAAGGGTGTGGATTGATGGTGTTGTTTGATAGTGGATGGTTGGGGTTTGGTGTTGAATGAGCACAAAGATCACCCTTTTTATGAAGGTCTTGGTTCGGTCTCCAAGACTATCCACTTTCCAATGTTGCATGGCAACATTTTCCAAGATACGTTCCTTGGCATAGTGGCCGAATCTCCCTTCCTTGATTGTCCTATCAAGTACCATCAATGTCCTTTTTGATTTTCTATACAAGACAAAAAAAAGGAATGAAATTGGTTAATTGAAATTTTTGGTGAGAAGACTTAAGGTGTGAACTAGCTATAAAGAAAAATCTTTTTCTTTTGTTTTTAATTAACTAAATGCTTTTCATGAATGCAACTAAATCAACCACTAGATCTCCCATGCATGCAACGTTGGTACACCAAACTGATTTGTGATCATATGGTGCAACAAGTTTCGGGAATAATTTTACCTCATAAAGTGTGTTCAAGCCCACTTGGTGTGCCTTGAACACCAAACTTATCATGTACTATGCGCTGCATGTAAAGGGGTCTTATATTGGTCGTCAAAATTGATTTAAAAATCCATGAAATTAGCCTTATTACTACTATTAGAAATTAAAGGAAGAGGGCATAGAACATGGGTTGCCTCCCATGAAGCGCTTCTTTAGCGTCATTAGCTTGACGTTTGGTCCTTGTCAAGGTGGCTGATAGTGCTTGAAATCTTCCCCCCTTGCAGTGAACCTATGTCCATTGGCCTTGTTGATAAGCTCCATATGCTCTAGGGACAAGATTTTGTTGATGGTGTATACTAGAGGCAGCTGGGATGGAATAGTGGGGAGGTGAGGTGGTATAGATGGAAAGTATGTAAAGACCACTTCATCTCCTGGCGAGAAATCTTCTGTAGGGATTTTCTTCTTTTTCCATTCTCTTGGGACCTTTTTTCTTGTGTCCGTTGATGCCAACTTGTTCCTTGTGGTTTCCTTTTTGAGAATGGTTTTGTTGTCTATTTCATGTGATTCTGGTGGGTCTGGTTCCTTTTGGATTACACTTGGCTGTTGCTCCTTCTGATCACATTGGTTGTTAACCATAGGAGTCCTTATGTGTGGTGCTTGTGCTTCCTTGTTTAGCTCCTCCATCAGCTCTTTGTTATCATGATCTGCTTCTTGTGAGAGGTTGAAAACATTGAAAGTGAGCTGATCATCATGTATTCTCAACACTAGCTCTCCTCGTTCCACATCTATGAGTGCTCTGGCTGTGGCTAAGAATGGCCTTCCCAGAATGATGGGGTAAATAGGGTTCTCATCTATTTCCAGGACAACAAAGTCTGTGGGAAGGAAGTAGTTCCCAACCTTTACTAGCACATTCTCAACCACTCCTATTGCCTGTTTTTGAGTTTTGTTAGCCAACTTAATGATTACATCTGTGGGTGTTAGCTCATTGATTTGAAGCTTTTTCATGAGGGATAGAGGCATTAAGTTGATGCTCGCTCTCAGGTCACAGAGTCCTTTATCAATCATTGTTTCTCCTATGGCACAGGGAATATGGAAACTCCCTGGATCCTTCCTTTTTGTGGGTGGCCCTGGTTGAATGAGAGCACTGCAATTCCTATTCATCTTTATTGTTTGTCCACCTTTTAATGAACTCTTTCTGGCTAATAGCTCCTTTATATACTTTATGTAGGAAGGCATTTGCTGGAGGGCTTTAATAAATGGTATATTTACATCAAGAGATGCAAACATGTCGAGGAATCTTGAATACATTCTCCCTGCTACACCACCTTTAAGCCTTTGGGGAAAGGGTGCATATGGGTTAAGTGTCTCCTTCTTCTTCAGCTCTTCCTTGAGTGTGGGTTGAGGTGCATGGCTCCTTTCTTCCTGGTTTCCCTTTTGATTGTCTTGGAGGTGTTCTACTTCATTCATACTCCTCTCATCACTTGTGGTGATCATCTTACATTCTTCCCACCTTACTTTCTTTGTTTTTCTTCTTGGGTTCTTCTCCGTGTCACTGGGAAATCCATTAGTGGGTTTGGGAATTTCTTAAGATAGATACCCTACTTGGGACTCCAGTCTCTTGATGTCTTCTCCTTGGTTTTTGATATTGGCTCGTAATTTTTCCTTAAACACCTTGTTGTCTTGGACTTCTCTGCATAAATCTTCAAGTAGAGTCTCAATTTTTGAAAGTCTATCATCCGTTAGTGATGGTGGATTGGGGTTAGGTGGGTGTTGATAGGATCTCTGTGAGGTATGTTGGTGAGTTGCATTGTTGTTGGAGTTGAGGTTGTGGCGTCTTTGGTCTTGACCTTGGTCTTGTTGATTTCCCCAACCAAAGTTGGGGTGATTTCTCCATCCAGAGTTATAGGTTTTGGAGTATGGGTCATGAATTTATCTAGGTGAGTTTTCAACATAGTTGGCTTGTTCCCAGTCACCTTCTTCTCCTATATTTACTCCTTCTTGAGTTGATGATGAAGTGATAACTGCTGCAACTTGGTTTTCCTCCACCTTCTTGGTGAGATCTGCTAGCTGCTTGGTGATCATCTTATTTTGAGCTAGCAATGCATCCATGTGGTTCAGCTCCATTACTCCTCGAGTGTTACTTCTTTCAGAGGCATAGAAGTAGTCATTCTCAGCCTTCAATGACATCTATGGCTTCTTCAATGATTTTATTCTTATTTAGAGAGCCCCCTGATGAATGATCTACAGCCTTCTTTGACTAATAGGAAAGACCTTCATAGAAAATGTGAAGTTGAACCCATTCATTGAACATATCTGGTGGGCATCTTCTTTTTAAGTCCTTGAACCTCTCCCATGCCTCATAGAGAGTCTCACGATCTTGTTGCCTGAAAGTCTGCACTTCAACTCTCAGCCTGTTAATTCTTTGAGGAGGGTAGAATCTTGCCAAAAATTTGTTCACCACATCTTCCCAATTTGTCAAGCTCTCCTTTGGAAAGGATTCGAGCCACTTGGTTGCCTTGTCCCTGAGTGAAAAAGGGAACAACAACAGCCTATAGACATCCGGGTGGACTCCATTAGACTTCACAGTGTCATAAATTCTCAAGAAGGTGGTTAGATGTTGATTGGGGTCTTCTTGAGCACTTCCTCCAAATGAGCAGTTGTTTTGAACAAGGGTGATGAGATGGGGTTTTAGTTCAAAGTTGTTGGCATGTATGGTGGGCTTCTGGATGCTACTTCCACAGTTTCCTGGATTTGGATTGATGTAGGAGCCTAGAACTATCCTTTGTTGCCTAGCATGATTTGCAGGGCCTTCTCTAGCATGGTTGTGAGCTTCTTCTTCATGACTGTTTTCCAAGTTCTCTTCCATGTTGGGTTCAAAGTACTCTTCCTCTTCCTCTGCACCAACAACTCCTTTCCCTCTTGCTTCCCTCCTTAATCTCCAGAGGGTTCTCTCAGGTTCTGAATCGAAGGAAGTTGAGGTCCCCCTCTTCTCCCTGTCATACAACTAACAAAACACACAGCAAGAGATAAAATGAAGAGGTTATTCTTGTTAGAGTGATTGTTAGTGTGAGTGATGCAAATTTTCAAACAGTTAGTGGGTTAGTGAGCAGAATTGTAGATAATAACAAAGAAAGAAAGAAAAATAGAGAGGGTATAGAGGATGAGGAAGAAGTTAAACAAAATAAAAATAAATGACTGAATAAAGTAAACAAACAAGGGAAAAATGCCCAATCTAGTGAGCTTCCAACTTAATCATTATTGATACAAAATCAATCCCCGGCAACGGCGCCATAAACTTGATGCGTGAAAACTTGTCTCTTAACAAATTTCCCTTCGGCAAGTATACCGAATTTGTCATCAAGTAAAAACTCACAATAGAGTGAGGTCGAATACCACAGGGATTGATTGGTCAAGCAATTTTAGTTGGAAGAGTATGCTAGTTGAGCTAAACAGAGTGTAGTTTGAGAATTGCAAAAAATTAAATGGCAGAAAAGTAAATAGCAGAAAATAAAGTGCAGAATCTTAAATGGGGATTTGGGTAATGAGCATGAAAATAAATGAGAAAAAATAAAGAGAATGGGTGAGATCAGAAATGGGGAATTCATTGGGCCCAGGAGATGTTGTATTCTCCGGATCAAGTTCATTTTCATCTCTTCCTCAATCAATGCATCTATAACATTTTTCTTACTTTTTTCTGCTTGCTTTTTTTCTTTTTCTTTCTTTATTTCTTTATTAATTTTTTTCGCCATTTTTTTCCGCAGGCTTTTTCCATTTCACTGCTTTTTCTTGCTTCAAGAATCAATTTTATGATTTTTTAGATTATCAATAACATTTCTCTTTGTTCATTATTCTTTCAAGAGCCAATAATTTTAACATTCATAAACTTCACTATAAAAAATATGCACTGTTCAAGCATTCATTCAGAAAACAAAAATGTATTGCCACCACATCAAAATAATTAAACTAATTTCAAGATAGAATTCGAAATTCATGTACTTCTTGTTCTTTTACAATTAGAAACATTTTTCATTTAAGAAAGGTGAAGGATTTACGGGACATTCATAGTTTCAAGGCATAGACACTAGACACTAATGATCATGTAATAAAGACACAAACATAGACAAACATAAAGCATAGAAAACCGAAAAACAGAAAGATAAGAGCAAGGAAATTAAAAAATGGGTCCACCTCAGTATGGCGGCTAGTTCTTCCTCTTGTAGATCCTATGGAGTGCTTGAGCTCCTCAATATCTCTTCCTTGCCTTTGTTGCTCCCTCATAGCTTTTTGGTCCTCTCTGATTTCATGGAGGATAATGGAGTGCTTTTGGTGCTCCTATCCTTAGTTGCTCTCAATAGTTGTGTGGAGGGAAGTGCATCCCTTGAGGTATCTCAGGGATTTTTTTTGATGTGGGACTTCCTCATGCTCTTGTTGAGGTCCATGAGTGGGCCCTCTTGTTTGCTCCATCCTCTTTCTAGTGATGGGCTTTTGAGATGAATCTCTCCATCTCCCATGACTTGGAGTTGGAAGCACTTGCCTTCCCTTTTCTCTTTCTAGAAGTTTCTCCGGCCTTAGGTGCCATTAATGGTTATTGAAAACAAAAAGCAAAGCTATCTATAAAACCAAACTTAAAAGGTTTGCTCGTTCTTGAGCAAAGGAAGAAAGAAAGGAGTAGAAGAAGAAGAAAAGGATTAGATGGAAGTGTGTCGCGAATGGGTTATGGGGAAGAGGGGTGTGAAGAGGAGAGAGAGTGAGGTTGGGTAGGTGGGAATCCTGTGGGGTCCACAGATCCTGAGGTGTCAAGGATTTCTCATTCCTGCACCTTTCTGGCATTCAAAGGCCCTCTGTGTGGCATTGCTGGTGTTTAAACGCCAGTCTGCTGCCCTTTTCTGGCATTTAAACGCCAGTCTGCCTGCCAGTTCTGGCGTTTAACGCCCAGAATGGTGCCAGGCTGGGCATTTAAACGCCCATTTTCCTTTCTTTACTGGCGTTTAAACGCCAGTCTGCCTGCCAGTTCTGGCGTTTAACGCCCAGAATGGTGCTAGACTGGGCGTTAAACGCCCATTTTGGTATCCTTACTGCCGTTTAAACGCCAGTAAGCTCGTCCTCTAGGGTGTGCTATTTTTTATGCTATTTTTGAATTTGCTTTAATTTTTGCAGTTGTTTTTGTTACTCCACATGATCATCATCCTAAAGAAAACATAAACTAACATAGATAAATAAATAAAATTGGGTTGCCTCCTAATAAGTGCTTCTTTAATGTCAATAGCTTGACAGCGAGCTTTAATCTAGTCTCAGCTTTGAGCATTCTTGCTCAACATTGCCTTCAAGATAATGTTTGACTCTCTGCTCATTAACAATGAACTTTTTGTCAGAGTCAATATCTTGAAGCTCTACATATCTATATAGTGACACACTTGTAATCACATATGGTCCCTTCCACCGGGATTTCAGTTTCCCAGGAGGGAATCTGAGCCTAGAGTTGAACAACAGAACCTTTTGTCCTGCCTCAAAGACTCTGGATGACAGCTTCTTGTCATGCCACCTTTTTGCTTTCTCCTTGTAAATTTTTGCATTTTCGAAAGCTTTGAGTCTGAACTCCTCTAGCTCATTCAACTGGAGTAATCTTTTCTCTCCAACTACTTTAGCATCAAGGTTTAGGAACCTGGTTGCCCAGTAGGCCTTGTGTTCCAGCTCCACTGGTAGATGACAGTCTTTTTCATACACAAGCTGGTATGGAGAGGTTCTTATAGGTGTCTTGAATGCGGTTCTGTATGCCCACAGAGCGTCATCCAGACTTCTTGCCCAATATTTTCTGAGGATATTTATAGTCCGTTCCAGGATTTACTTTAGTTCTCTATTTGAGATTTCAGCCTGCCCATTTGTCTGTGGATGATATGGGGTTGCCACTTTGTGGTTAATTCCATATCGGACAAGAGCAGAGTCAAGCTTTTTATTGCAGAAATGGGTGCCTCCATCTCTGATCAGTATTCTAGGAACACCAAATTTGCTAAAAATATGCTTCTGGAGGAACTTCAGCACTGTCTTAGTATCATTAGTAGGCGTTGCAATTGCTTCTACCCATTTAGATACATAGTCTACTGCCACCAGAATATAAGTGTTTCAATATGATGGTGGGAAAGGCCCCATGAAGTCAATTCCCTATACATGAAACAACTCAATCTCTAAAATCCCTTGTTGAGGCATGGCATAACCATGAGGTAGATTACCAGCTCTCTGGCAACTGTCACAGTTACGTACAAACTCTTAAGAATTTTTATAGAGAGTAGGCCAGTAGAAGCCACATTGGAGGATCCATGGCAATGCCATAGGATCTTTTGCACCTCTTCTCTATGTACACATCTATGGATTATTCCGTCTGCACACCTCTTAAAGAGATATGGTTCATCCCACAAGTAGTACTTTGCATCAGAAATCAATTTCTTTGTTTGTTGTTTATTGTACTCTTTGGGTATGAATCTCACAGCTTTATAGTTTGCGATGTCTGCAAACCACGGTACTTTCTAAATGGCAAAGAGTTGCTCATCCAGAAAGGTTTCAGAGATCTCAGTAGGAGGGAGAGACGCTCCTGCAGCTGGTTCTATCCAGGACAGGTGATCAGCTACCTGGTTCTCTGTCCCTTTTCTGTCTCCTATTTCTATATCAAACTCTTGCAGAAGCAACACCCATCTTATGAGTTTGGGTTTTGAATCCAACTTTGTGAAGAGATATTTTAGAGCAGCATGGTCAGTGTACACAATCACTTTTGATCCTACTAAATAAGATTTGAACTTGTCAATGGCATAAACCACTACAAGCAGCTCCTTTTCTGTGGTTGTGTAATTCTTCTGTGCGTCATTCAAAACACGGATGGCATAATAAATGACATGCAGAAGCTTGTCATGCCTCTGTCCCAATACTGCACCAATGGCATGGTCATTGGCATAACACATTAGTTCAAATGGTAATGTCTAGTCTGGTGTAGAAATGACTGGTACTGTGACCAGCTTAGCTTTCAGGGTCTCAAACGCCTGTAGGCACTCTGTGTCAAAGACAAAGGGTGTATCAACAGCTAGTAGATTGCTCAGAGGTTTTGCAATTTTTGAAAAATCTTTTATAAACCTCCTATAGAATCTTACATGCCCCAGAAAGCTTCTAATTACCATAACATTGGTAGGTGGTGGTAATTTTTCAATTACCTTTACCTTAGCTTGATCCACCTCTATTCCCTTCTTCGAAATTTTGTGCCCAAGGATAATTCCTTCAGTCACCATAAAGTGATATTTCTCCCAGATTAAAACCAGGTTGGTCTCTTGGCACCTTTTCAGAACAAGTGCTAAATGGTAAAGACAGGAGCTGAATGACTCTCCAAATACTGAGAAGTCATCCATGAAGACTTCCAAAAATTTCTCTACCATATCAGAGAAGATAGAGAGCATGTACCTCTGAAAGGTTGCAGGTGCATTGCACAGACCAAATGGCATCCTTCTGTAGGTAAATACTCCAGATGAACATGTGAATGCTGCTTTCTCTTGGTTCTGAGGATCTACTGCAATTTGGTTGTAACCTGAATAGCCATTCAAAAAGCAGTAGTATTCATGGCCTGCTAGTCTCTCTAGCATCTGGTCTATGAATGGTAAAGGAAAGTGATTCTTTCTGGTGGCTGTATTAAGTCTTCTATAGTCAATACACATACGCCACCCTATAACTGTTCTTGTAGGAACCAGTTCATTCTTTTCATTATGAACCACTGTCATGCCTCCCTTCTTAGGGACAACTTGGACAGGGCTCACCCAGGGGCTATCAAAAATAGGATAAATAATCCCAGCCTCTAGTAACTTAGTGATCTCTTTCTGCACCACCTCCTTCATGGCTGGATTCAGCCGCCTCTGTGGTTGAACCACTGGCTTGGCATCATCCTCTAATAGGATCTTGTGCATGCATCTGGCTGGGCTAATGCCCTTGAGATCACTTATAGACCACCCAAGAGCTGTCTTGTGTGTCCTTAGCACCTAAATTAGTGCTTTCTCTTCCTGTGGCTCTAAAGTAGAGCTTATGATTATTGGAAAAATGTTATCTTCTCCCAAAAATGCATATTTCAGGGATGGTGGTAGTGGTTTGAGCTCGGGTTTAGGAGGTTTCTCCTCTTCCTGAGGAGTTTTTAGAGGTTCTTCTATTTTCTCTAGTTCCTCCAGATCAGGCTGAACATCTTTAAAGATGTCTTCTAGCTCTAATTCGAGACTTTCAGTCATATTGACCTCTTCCACCAGGGAATTAATAATATCAACTCTCATGTAGTCTCTTGATATGTCTGGATGCTGCATAGCTTTAATAGCATTCAACTTAAACTCATCCTCATTGACTCTTAGGGTCACCTCCCCTTTTTGGACATCAATGAGAGTTCGTCCAGTTGCTAAGAAAGGTCTTCCTAGAATGAGAGTTGCACTCTTGTGCTCCTCCATTTTCAGCACTACAAAGTCAGTGGGAAAGGCAAATGGCCTAACGTTGACAATCATGTCATCAATTATGGCTGATGGAAATTTAATGGAACTATCAGCAAGTTAGAGACACATTCGAGTTGGTTTGACTTCTTCTGTCAAACCAAGCTTTCTGATAGTGGATGTAGGGATTAGGTTGATACTTGACCCAAGATCACATAGAGCTGTCTTGGTACAGGTGCCCTCTAATGTGCATGGTATCATAAAGCTTCTGGGATCTTTAAGCTTCTCTGGTAAGCTTTTCAAAATGACTGCACTGCATTCTTCAGTGAGAAAAACTTTTTCAGTTTCTCTCCAATCCTTCTTATGACTTAAGATCTCTTTCATGAACTTAGCATAAAAGGGTATTTGCTCAAGTGCCTCTGTAAACAGAATCTTTATTTCAAGAGTCCTGAGATAGTCTGCAAAGCGAGCAAATTGTTTATCCTGTTTCGCTTGGCAAAGTTTCTGAGGATAAGGCATCTTGGCTTTGTATTCTTCAACCTTAGTTGCTGCAGGTTTATTTCCTACAGAAGTGGTTGGAGAAGCCTGCTTAAAAGGGTTGTTATCAGCAATTGCAGGTGCCTGATCCTTTACTGGCGTTTGAACGCCAGAATTGGCAGCAGAATGGGTGTTTAACGCCAGATTATTGCCCTTTTCTGGTGTTTGAACGCCAGAATTGGCATCAGAGTGGGCGTTTAACGCCAGGTTACTGCCCTTTTCTAGTGTTTGAATGCCAGGATCATTCCTCTATGGGCTCTTACTGTTCTTCGAGGGATTTTGGGCAGTAGATTGGTCATCCTTTTTCAGTTGTTCCTTTCTTGGCTTTCTGCTGCTTTGAGTTGAGACATTCAATGTCTTTCCGCTCCTTAAATGAACAGCTTTGCACTCTTCTGTTATTTGTTTAGATAACTGCTATCTTGTCTGATCCAATTGTGCTTCCATATTTTTGTTAGCATTTTTAGTATCTTGTAACATTTCTTTGAATTCTGCTAACTATTTTGTTAGAAGAAATATTTGCTGATTGAGTTCAACAACTTGTTCTGGAGGGCTAAGGTCAGTGGATACTGCTTTAGCCTCTTCTTTCATGGAAGACTCACTAATTAAATACAGATGCTGATTTCTAGCAACTGTATCAATGAGCTCTTGAACATCTTCAATTGTCTTCCTCATGTGTGTAGATCTATCAGCTGAGTGGTCTAGAGATATCTAGGCCTTTCCTGTAAGCCCGTAGTAGAAGATGTCTAACTGTACCCATTCTGAAAACATTTCAGAGGGGCATTTCCTTAGCATTTCTCTGTACCTCTCCCAGGAATTATAAAGAGATTCATTATCCTCTTGTTTAAAGCCTTGGATGTTCAGCCTTAGCTGTGTCATCCTTTTTGGAGGGAAATATTGATTAAAAAATTTGTTTGATAACTGTTTTTATGTTCTTATGCTTGCTGTGGGTTGGTTATTAACCATCTCTTAGCTTGATCTTTTACAGCAAATAGAAACTGTAATAATCTATAGACATCCTAATCTACTTCCTTATCACGTACTGTGTCAGTATTTTGTAAGAACTGTGCCAGAAACTCAGTAGGTTCTTCCTGTGGAAGACCATAATACTGGCAATTTTGCTGCACCATGATAATGAGCTGGGGGTTTAACTCAAAGCTGCTAGCTTTAATGGGGGGTGTTCATACCCTGACCGAGCTCCTCCAACTCGGCAAAATTGTAAAAGGTCCGACCTCATCTTAAGGCTCACGCCTAAAGGTCGGACCTCGGACGATAATGCAAGGAAGGCCCATCAGAAGGAACACAGCCCAAAATCTAAAGGCCGAAAAGGCCTAGAAGAGGCGGTGCCACAAAGATAGAGATAAAACTCCCAAAAGATAAGATAAGATAAGAATATCTTATCCAGGGAAGATCACGGCCAACTACTATAAATACACTGGAGCACCCAGGTATGAGACATATTCTACATTCTACACATATCTGCTTGGACCCATGCTAACTTAAGCATCGGAGTGTCATTGCAGGTACAACCACCCGCCGCTCAGCGCATCAAGCTCGGGTCACGGAACCCCCACCTCGAGTCCTGCCAGACGACCGAGCTCCACGTTTCAGGTAACCCTCGGAACATTGGCGCCGTTGCCGGGGACTTGGAAGTCATCCCTTCACCATGGCGGACGACCCTCCCAACAATGACCACGCTACATCAGAACAAGAGGAGGAAGTTGACACCGGAGAACGACCAGACAGCCCTCTATCACCGCGCACTCCAGGAGGAAACAAACAGAATCGCCCAAAGACATCACTCCCAAACAAAGATCCACAAAATCCCGAAAAAGAAAAGAGCTCGGAAATTCTAGAAGCAGTCCGGGCACAACAGAACCGACTGAAACAACTCGAAGAGGACATAAAGAAGCAGAAAGAAACTGAACAAGATCTGAGAAGGGAGGCTCGCAAGCGCAGAGAATTAGAAGAAAAACTACGGAAAATAGAGGCCAACCTGAAAGACCGGACGGAACGCGGCACCACCCCCGAAGGCAACCATGATCCCTTCACGCAAGAGATCATGGAGGAGAAGGTACCGCGAAACTTCAAACCACCCGATATGGATCTCTACGACGGCACCACCGATCCAAGTCACCACCTCAGCAACTTCAGAAGCAGAATGTACCTGGTCGACGCCTCCGACGCGGTTCGATGCAAAGCCTTCCCCACCACTCTCACCAAGTCAGCCATGAAGTGGTTCGACAACCTGCCACCAAAATCAATCACCAGCTTCGAAGACCTAACCAAAAAATTCCTAACGAGGTTCTCTATTCAAAGGGACAAGACAAGACATGCCCCCAGTCTACTCGGGGTCAAACAAGGTAACCAAGAAACTCTCCGAGAATACATGGAGCGATTCAACAAAGCCTGCCTGGACATACAACACTTGCCCACTGAAGCAGCTATCATGGGACTGGCAAACGGCCTAAAGGAAGGACCGTTTAGCCAATCCCTATCCAAACGATACCCGACCTCCCTATACGAGGTGCAGGAGCGGGCAGAAAAATATATCAATATGGAGGAAACCTCCCAGCTAAGAGACTCTTCTAGGAAGGAATCAACCTACCCACTCCGAGATCGAGATCGGGAACAGAAGAAGAAAGAAGAACCCAACTCGGACAAGCCACGGAAGTACCACAACTACACCCCCCTCCGAGTCTCCCTGGTAGACATCTACAGAGAAGTATGCCACACCGATAAGATCCCACCACCCCGACCTCTAAAACACAAGAGAGCGGGGAGAGATCGGTCCGAATACTGTGAATATCACAAGCTCTACGGTCATTCTACCAACGACTACCACGACCTAAAGAATGTTATAGAAAAGCTAGCCAGAGAAGGAAAACTCGACAGGTACATAGCAGAGAAAGGAGAAGAGACCAGGAAGAGAAGACGGGGAGACAATGAAGGTCGGGCCGAACAAGTCCCGCGAACCCCTGAAAGACACGTTCACATGATAAATGGAGGTTTTGCAGGCGGAGGAACATCCAGATCCTCGCGAAAAAGACACCTCAAAGAAGTCTATCATGTCCGAGAAGACAGTCCCCTGCTCGAGTTACCTACTATCTCATTTACCCGAGAAGATGCTCAAGGGATAATTCCCGGGCACGACGATCCGATGGTAGTCACCATTATCCTAGCAAATGCCAACTTACATCGAACCCTGATTGACCAGGGAAGCTCAGCAGATATCCTGTTCAAATCGGCATTCGACAAGCTCGGACTTGAAGAAAAAGAACTAAAGGCCTATCCTACCGACCTATTTGGGCTAGGGGATACCCCGATCCATCCCTTAGGATACATCTCGCTACACACTACCTTTGGAAAAGGCGAACAATCTAAAACATTAAGCATCGACTACATTATAGTCAACGTCACTTCGGCATACAATGCCCTCATTGGGCGACCAACCCTAAACAGGCTAGGGGCTATAGTCTCGACCCCACACCTCTGTATGAAGTTCCCTACCGCAAAAGGAATCGCTACTCTAAAAGGCGACCAAAAACTAGCGCGGCGATGCTATAACGAAAGCCTGAGCCTGAAAGGGAAAGAGGTCAACACGATAGAACTCGGACGAGTTCAGTCCCGAGAAGATCTTCGACCACAACCAGAGGGAGAAACCGAACAAGTCCAGATTGGGAACACACCTGAAAAAATCACAAACATAGGAGCAAACCTCAAAACGGGCCTAAAAGAGGAACTCATAAACCTCTTAAAGGAAAACTCCGACCTCTTCGCCTGGAAAGCCTCCGACATGCCAGGAATAAATCCCGACCTGATGTGCCATAAGCTATCAGTTTACCCGGGATCCCGACCTGTCCAACAAAGACGTCGGAAGCTCGGACCCGAGCGTATGCAAGCAATAGGAGAACAAGTACAAGCACTACTAGATGCAGGATTCATTAGGGAAGTAAAATACCCCCTATGGCTTGCAAACGTGGTCCTGGTAAAAAAGCCCAACGAAAAATGGAGGATGTGCGTCGATTACACAGATCTCAACAAAGCCTGCCCCAAAGACCCATATCCACTACCAAACATCGACGCCTTAGTAGACGCAGCCTCAGGCTACAGATATCTCTCCTTCATGGACGCATACTCGGGATACAATCAAATCCCGATGTACGGACCCGACCAAGAAAAGACCTCGTTCATAACCCCAAGGGCAAACTACTGCTACGTAGTAATGCCCTTCGGGCTGAAGAACGCAGGGGCAACCTACCAGAGGCTAATGAACAAAGTGTTCTCAGAGCACATCGGACTACAGCTAGAGGTGTACGTCGACGACATGCTGGTAAAGACACAAGAGGACAAAAACTTACTGACCGACCTCACCAGCATCTTCGGCACCCTCAGAAAACACAACATGAGACTTAACCCGACAAAGTGCACCTTCGCCGCAGAAGCCGGAAAGTTCTTAGGCTTCATGCTGACTCAAAGGGGCATCGAAGCGAACCCGGACAAATGCCAAGCGATACTCAATATGAAGAGCCCGACGTGTGTCAAGGAAGTACAACAACTGAATGGAAGGCTAGCCGCACTATCAAGATTCTTGGCAGGATCAGCAATAAAGTCACTGCCTCTCTACTCACTCCTAAAGAAAGGGAAACCCTTCTCATGGACCCCAGAATGCGAAAAGGCCTTCCAAGAATTCAAGGAATTCCTCGGGCAGCCACCAATCCTAACCCGACCTCTAAAGGGAGAAGAACTCGTACTATACCTCTCGGTTGGACATCGAGCAGTCGCTTCAGCATTAATACGAGAAAATGACCAAGGACAACACCCCATATACTTTGTAAGCAAGGCACTACAAGGGGCCGAATTAAACTATCAGAAGATAGAGAAGTTCGCCTACGCCCTAGTGTTCACAGTTCGGAGGCTCCGTCCCTACTTTCAAGCCCACACCATCAAAGTCCGGACAAACCAACCCATGAGACACATCCTCCAAAAAACAGACCTGGCAGGACGAATACTGCAATGGGCGGTGGAACTGTCCGAGTTCGACCTCCACTATGAAACCCGGATTGCCATAAAGTCTCAGTATCTAGCCGACTTCATCGCAGAATACACTGAGACCCCTGGAACCCCACTCTCATGGAACCTATATGTCGACGGGTCCTCAAACAAAACTGGAAGTGGAGCCGGGGTTATACTCGAAAGCGACCAAGGAACGCGGATAGAACTATCCCTAAAATTCGAGTTCCAAGCTTCAAACAACCAAGCCGAATACGAAGCCCTACTAGCAGGTCTAAAGCTAGCCGAAGAGGTCGGAGCCCGGAAAATCACAATCTTCAGCGACTCCCAGGTCGTCACATCACAAGTAAATGGAAGCTACCAGGCCAAAGACCCAACTATGAAAAAATACCTGGACCAAACACAGGCACAATTACGCCACTTTCCAGAAATACAAATACAGCACATACCTCGGGAACAAAATGCCCGGGCAGACGCCCTCTCAAAGCTCGCTAGCACCAAGCCCGGAGGCAACAACAGAAGTCTCCTCCAAGAAACCTTACAATCTCCCTCCGTACTAAGAGAGGAAGAAACGCTAAATATATCCAATCAACAGCAAGGATGGATGACCCCCATACTCAACTACCTGATGTCGGGAACTCTCCCCACCGAAAGAAAGGAAGCTAAAAGGCTCACGAAAGACGCCCAGAATTATACACTAATTCACGATGTATTATACAGAAGAGGATTCTCAAACCCCCTCCTTAGGTGCGTCCCAACCTCAGAAACAAAAGGCGTCCTCAAAGAAGTCCACGAAGGCATGTGTGGAAACCATCTCGGAGCTCGGGCACTATCCAAAAAAGTAGTCAGAGCCGGGTTCTACTGGCCGACCTTGCAAAGAGACGCAACAGAGTTCGTGAAAATATGCCCTCCCTGCCAAAAACACGCCAATTTTCACAAGGCACCACCCGAAGACCTTATCAGCATCACTGCACCATGGCCCTTCGCAAAATGGGGACTCGACCTACTCGGCCCGTTCCCACAAGGACCGGGGCAAGTCAAATACCTCATAGTAGGGGTCGACTACTTCACAAAGTGGATCGAAGCTGAACCCTTAGCCACCATTACGGCTCAGAAAAGCCGCAAATTCCTATACAAAAACATTGTCACAAGGTTCGGAGTCCCCTACTCCATCACAACAGACAATGGAACACAATTCACGGACACAAGTTTTCAGAAATTGGTGGCCGAACTAAAAATCAAACAGCAATTCACATCGGTCGAGCACCCACAAGCCAATGGGCAAGCAGAAGCTGCAAATAAAGTCATCCTGGCCGGGTTAAAACGAAGACTCCAAGAGGCCAAAGGGGCATGGGCCGAAGAGCTCCCCCAGGTGCTATGGGCATATCGGACAACCCCACACTCTACAACGGGAGAATCGCCATTCCGACTAGCTTATGGAATGGAGGCAATGATTCCTACTGAAATAGAGGAAGGGTCACCTAGAACCATCTTCTACAACGAAAAAGATAACCCGCAGGCACAAAGGGAAGAACTCGACCTCCTCCCCGAGGTCCGAGAAAGAGCTCGGATTCGAGAAGAAGCCTTAAAACGGCGAACGGCCCTCAGATACAATCAGAAAGTAATAAAGCGAAGCTTTTCAATTCACGACCTGATCCTAATCCGAAATGACATCGGAACACAAAAGTCGGGAGAAGGAAAGCTAGCTGCAAATTGGAAAGGACCCTACAAGGAAACAAAATCCTAGAAAGTACCCCGCCAAGGCGCATTAATTTATGCTCGGCAAAACGCAAAAAATCATTTGCCAAGAGACCACACAAGGTCGGCAAAGATAAAGCGACGAGGTTCAAATTAATGTGAGAAGTTATAAAGTAACTCTGAAAAGGCTCAAAAAGCCAAATAAAAAGAGATTACAAAAATAACTTAAAGGGCCGACCGACAACAAGGTCGGACCCAACAAGGGAGGTACTCGAAACGTCCGAGGTCCGAGGAAAAAGCCCGGATCAAAAGGAAGAAGCCTCAAAACGGCGAAAACAAGGATTTCGAAAACGCTTACTAAAAAGTTGCTTTACAAAAACAACTAAAAAGTATAAGCGAAAGAACGAAATCGAAGGAAGTTTCGAAAACGCTTACTAAAAAGTTGCTTTACAAAAACAACTAAAAAGTACAAAGCGAAAGAACGAAACCAAAGGCAAAAGTTCCAAGCGCTAGCTAAAAAGTTGTTATCCAAAAACAACTAAAATGCAATAAAAGCAGGAACGGTCATTTTGAATTTTGAAAAGACTACTATGCCCGAGCTCGACCTCCCAAAAAAGGACGAACTCGGGCAGGGGCACTGTTCATACCCTGACCGAGCTCCTCCAGCTCGGCAAAATTGTAAAAGGTCCGACCTCATCTTAAGGCTCACGCCTAAAGGTCGGACCTCGGATGATAATGCAAGGAAGGCCCATCAGAAGGAACACAGCCCAAAATCTAAAGGCCGAAAAGGCCTAGAAGAGGCGGTTCCACAAAGATAGAGATAAAACTCCCAAAAGATAAGATAAGATAAGAATATCTTATCCAGGGAAGATCACGGCCAACTACTATAAATACACTGGAGCACCCAGGTATGAGACATATTCTACATTCTACACATATCTGCTTGGACCCATGCTAACTTAAGCATCGGAGTGTCATTGCAGGTACAACCACCCGCCGCTCAGCGCATCAAGCTCGGGTCACGGAACCCCCACCTCGGGTCCTGCCAGACGACCGAGCTCCACGTTTCAGGTAACCCTCGGAACAGGGGGTATACAGATACTACCCCCATATGAAGCAGTAGTGGGGTTAGCATATGACCCCAGAGTCCTTCTAGACTGTTCATTTCCACTTAGGTCCAAGATGGATAAAGAGAGATGATGTGAATTGTAAATAAAAATTTTATTCTCTTTTCTCTTTTTTTTTTGGAGTGGATTTTTGAAAAATATGAGGAGAGAGAAAGTGGTTAGGAAGTTTTGAAAAAGATATGTCTTAAAATTAAAGATACTTGAAAATTGATACTTGTAAGGAAATAAATAAAAGAAAAGATTTGAAAAAGATATGATTTAAAATTTTAAGGATTGAAACTTTCTTAACAAGAAAACACCAAACTTAAAATTTTTGAATCAAATTAATAAAATAACACCACTAATTCGAAAATTATAAAAAGAAAGAAAAAGATTCTGAAAAATTTTATAAAAGATTTTTGAATAGATATAAAAAGAAAATTGAAAAAGAATTTGTTTTGAAAAAGATTTAAAAAGATAGATTTTTAAAATTGAAATTTTGACTTGACTAACAAGAAAACAACCAAATTTTAGAATTTTGACTAAATCAATCTAAGAAATTCGAAAATTGTGAGCAATTAAAGGAAAGATATTTTTTTATTTTTGAATTTAATGAAGAAAGAGAAAAACACACAAAAGACATAAGACTTAAAATTTTTAGATCAAGCACCCTTATTTTTCAAAAATTTTTTTGGAGGGAAACACCAAGGAACACCAAACTTAAAAATTTTAAGATCAAAACACATACAAGACTCAAGAACACCTTGAAGATTCACAAGAACACGAAGAACAAAATTCAAAGACTCAAAGAACTCAAGAACATAAAAAAAAGAACACCAAACTAAAAGGTTTGAGACAAAATTTAATCAAAGAAAAATTATTTTTGAAAAAGTTTTGAAAGGAAAATAGAAGATGCAATTCTAGTGACTCTAACCCAAAAAGATAAATTTTTCCTAATCTAAGTAACAAGATAAACCGTCAGTTGTCCAAACTCGAACAATCCCCGGCAATGGAGCAAAAAACTTGATGCACGAAATTGTGATTTACATGTTTCACAACTCCGGTGCCACTAACCAGCAAGTGCACTGGGTCATCCAAGTAATACCTTACGTGAGTAAGGGTCCATCCCACGGAGATTGTCGGCTTGAAGCAAGCTATGATTATCTTGCTAGAAAGCTCAAGATGTCTACTTTCCAACGCAATTAAGAGGGCTCCAATTGGGTTTCTGTAGCTCCAGAAAATCTACTTTGAGTGCAGGAGAGTTAGAATCAAACAGCATCTGCAGTCCGTTCTCAGCCTCTGAATCAGATTTTTGCTCAGGTCCCTCAATTTTAGCCAGAAAATATCTAAAATTACAGAAAAATACACAAACTCGTAGTAAAGTCCAGAAATGTAATTTTTGCATAAAAACTAATAAAAATATTTTAAAAAGTAACTAAAACATACTAAAAACTATGTAAAAACAATGCCAAAAAGCGTATAAATTATCCGCTCATCACTATACAATAAGTTCTCTCGTTATCGAAAAAGAGAATGAATGATAATAATAATAAAGGGATGGATATGTAGTAGAATTGAAAAGAAGCATGCATGAGTGAATGTGAGAAAAAGGGGATAGATGTGTAGTTATGTTGTTTTTCTATGTATATATGACGATATAGGATTAGGTGGGATACTTGAGCTAATCAAAGATCCAATCTTTTATCCCACTTAACCATATTAATCCTACCCTTACCCTAGTAATGCGTGAGCATCTTTCCTATCTTTTCCTAGTGAATTTGCATCTAATTTGTTGAGTTTAATAAAGAATTAATTATTTTTTAGCCAATATGGATGCTACTTTGAGTATTTTGCAATTTTATTTATTTTAGGTAGCATTCGGTTGGATTTGATGGAGTTTCTGCAGCACAAGAACAAAAGAAGGTGGCAGCGAGGAGCAACGCGTACGCGTAAATTACGCGTACGTGTGATTTGGACCTTTCCATGGCGACGCGTGCGCGTGACTGACGTGTACGCGTGATTTGAAGAATTGCACAGCGACGCGTGCGAGTGACCGACGTGTCCGCGTGACTCGCGAAAAAGACCATTGACGCGTACGCCTGACTAACCCGTACGCATGACATGCGCGACGTGCTGAGAAAGCAGAAAATGCTGGGGGTGATTTCTGGGCCCCATTTTAGCACCCAAGTTAGGCGCGGATCCAGTGAAGCCAAGTGGTCCCCACGTTACAAGACACGGAGTAGTTAGTTAATTCTGATTTAAATTGAAATTTGATTTTAAAATAGGAAAATATATTATCTTAATTTTAGATATTAGATTTTAAATTAATTAGGATTAGTTATAAAAAGGAGAGACTTCTCTTCCATTAGGTGGGATTCCATTAGGGAATTTTATACAAATTTACATTCCACATTCCATGAGCAACTAAACCTCCACTGTTAAGGTTAGGAGCTCTGTCTATTTGTATGGATTGATTTCTATTGCTTTCTCTATTTTAATTTATGTATGGATTTATAATTTAAGAATTTTTTTCGCTCTTTATTTTATGAATTTGGGTGGAACGGAAGTATGACCCTCTTTCTATTTGAGTTCCTGTAAAACTTGAAAAAGCTCTTTACTTGAACAACAGCTTGAAAACATATTCTCCTAAATTTTAATTATCTGGATTTAACGGGATACGTGACATATAATCCTTTTATTTTTTGGGTAATTAGAGTTTTTGTGGCATATAAAATGGAATTTGATCATGTAGCTTCTAATTGGAATTAATTGACCAAGGAATTGACAGTTAATGAATTTTAGAGGAGACTAGAAAGGTCTAAGGAATTAGGGTCTAGTCACATATAGTTTGCCATAAATTAAATCCTTCATAATTAAAATAGTTAGTAAGAAAAGTAAATCCAGAAAAATAGATAACTCTGAAGCCTTAACTGCCTTCTCAATATTTTATTCCCTACTTATTTATCTGCCTATCTTTAATATTCTAAATTTTCTGTTAATGTTTTTGAACTTCCAACACTATTTTCTTTTTGTCTAACTAAGCCTATCAAACACTATTGTTGCTTAATCCATCAATCCTCGTGGGATCGACCCTTACTCACGTAAGGTATTACTTGGTACGACCCGGTGCACTTGCCGGTTAGTTTGTAGGTTATAAAATACCGCACCACCTAGCCCCATTACAACCCTCATAAGTCCTCATGATATTTGCATTCATTCATCAAATATTAGTTGATTGTTAGACGACTTGCAAATCTTTAAGGAACATGATTAAAAGAAAATTGAGTGATTAAGCCCTACACACTGACCGATTAGAGTATAAACACTTCCGGTGAGGGGTTCAATTGCTCAATTCTATGATTCTATCCAACATCTTGTACCTTCTTGCAAGTTGTTTGGTTGTTAGTTTTTGAAAATTTCAAATCAAATCTTTGGACATTGATTGTATTTCTATATTTTCTTGTCTTGGCCCTAAGTTCTTTGATTGTTGAGATTCTTTTGTTTGTTTTTGCCAAACTCAATAGGAAATTATAGTATATATATATATAGCACTTAGTATAGTTGCATTTAATAAATTGCTTACCCTTTTGATCATTCACCTTTGATTATGATTAGCATGCGGACATGCTATTGTTTAAGTATGATGGAATTGATGAATCCATATTTTACGGTATATTTTGGTTTAATTTGAGAGGATTCCATCATATAAACCCACATTTATTCATTCAAATAGCATACTTTTGTATTCTCTCCCTAAATTGAGCCTAATTGTGAAAACATGCTATTTTGTGCTTAATTTAATCAAATTTATCCCACTTTCATCCCATTCGATGCCTTGATAGTTTTGATGAGTGATTTCAGGTGTAATAGGTTGGAATGGCTTGATAAGAATGGAAGGAAAGCATGGAAAAGGGAGAAAACATGAAGAAATCAAAGGAGAAGAGCACATTGGCGTGTGCGTTGATAAACCCCATTTTTAGGGTTTATCTTGTGTTAAATTTATAGGGTTTTGTCAACTTGTCTCCCATTTATTCACTAAAATAGCATGATTTTGTAAATTCTCCTTTAATTGTGCTTAAGAGTGAAAACATGTTTTTTGGGTCTTAAAATAGCTAAATTTAATTCACCTTGATTCCATTAGATGCCTTGATATGTTTGTTAAGTAAATTTAGGTTTAGGAGGCAAAGATTGGAATTGAGGGAATGAAGGAAAAGCATGTAGAAATGGAGAACTCATGAAGAAATAAAGGAATCGCAAAGCTATCAATCCTGACCTCTTTGCACTTAATCGACCATAACTTGAGCTACAGAGGTCCAAATGAGGCGGTTTTAGTTGCGTTGGAAAGCTAACATCCGGGGCTTCAAAATGATATAAGATTTTTTATAGTTGCAATGCGTTTAAGGATGCGTACGCATGATGTACACATACGCGTCGATGTTGCACGTGACTCACTTAAAGGCAACTCGTGACCAATGATTTCTGAAGCATTTTGGGCCCAATTCAACTCATTTCTGATGCTATTTAACCCAAGGATTGGAATGGAATGAAGAAGTTAGTGACCAATTAGTTTAGTTTTAGTTTTCTAGAGAGAGAAGTTCTCTCTTCTCTCTAGAATTAGGATTAGGTTTAGGTTAAAATTTCTTAGATCTAGGTTTTACTCTTTGCTATCGTCTACTTCTACCTTTGAATTCTATGTTGCTACATCTTGTTCTTATATTCTCTTGTTGCAATTCCTCTATTTTGTTTCTACACTTTGTAAGTTGATCTACTATTGTTCTTCTTATTTTCCTTCAATGCAATTTGAGGTAATTCATGTCAATTGTGTTTTCTTTGATTGTTGTTGTTAATCTTTTGCAATTAATTGTTGTTAGAATTTATTCTTGTTGTCAATTTACCATGCTTTCCTTTTATGCCTCCCAAGTGTTTGATAAAATATTTGGAAGGATGTTAGAGTAGAATCTTGTGTTCTTGGCTTGAGATGGTAAATTAGGAATTCTTGAGTCACTAATGACCAAGTGATTGATGATTGGTAGCCATTGACTCTAGCTTTTGTTAATCCAATTAGTGAATAGCTAGGACTTATGGACTTGGATTGATATAGCTCATTTGGCTCTCCTTTACTAGTTAGAGGATGATTTAATGAGATTGATTTTTGCAATTATCATGATGAGATTAGAGTGATAAGGATAGAAATCCTTGACCACCAAACTTTCCCAAGACCATTTTATCATTTGATTTTCATTACCATTTACGTTTCATATTTCTCATGCAAAACCCCAAAATATACAACTCATAACCAATAATAAGAACACTTTATTGCAATTCCTAGGGAGAACGACCCGAGGTTTAAATACTTCGGTTTATTAATTTAGCGGTTTGTACTTGTGACAAACAATCTTTTGTATGAAAAGATTATTGTTGGTTTAGAAACTATACTTGCAACAAGATTTCATTAGTAAAATTCTATACCACACAAAAGTCTGATCATCAAAATGACTCACAAGCCTCTTTTCACCAAACACCTCCAAATGACCTTACTCCTTATCCACCGTACCAACCACCTTTTGAGCTATATGAGCCACACATAGAGCCGCCACCATCTCAACATCACCACTTCCAAGAGCCACCCCCTCCATACTACGACCAAGATGAACCACTTCCAATGCATGCAAATTTTCAACCACAAGATGAATTCTACCTTTCACCACAACCTTTCATGGATAATTATTCATGTCCATCAATCCAAGAGCCATGTGATCCCAATCATGTAATCCAAGCAGAACAAGAGTCAAGGGATCATCTCAAGAAAGTATTGGATCAATTTCAAGCAACCATGGAGCGTGTTGTACAACAAGTGGAAAAAGTAGAGAGTGTTGAACCACCACACCCCTACCAAGAAGAACCACCTCCCTCTTATGAACCCCTCCTCCGAAATAATGAACCCTCCTATCCATCCCAAGCCCCAATAGATGATGATTCTCTCACTTTGCTACTCCAAGGGCAAGGAGAAATGCAAAGCGAGGTACTAAAATTCACGGCCACCTTGGCCGAAGTAGTAAACCGATTAGCCTCCCAATGCTTGGGCACTCAAGGAACTCCCATGGCAACATGTGGAGAATAAATTGAAGAGCATAGCATGAAGGAGATATTGGACACTCTAGTGGAAAATGAGGAATATTACTTTGTGTTAGAACAATTGGAGAAACCTATGACTATTGAAGAAGAGGAAGAAGTGGTTGAAGACTTAGGAGATGCGGAACCTCCATGGAAAGCTAGAGTTGAAGAAAACCCTCCAAGAAAATTGAATTTGATGTCAAGGAGGAATGTACACAACTTCCAAAGCATATCCCATATGAAGACTTGTAAGGAATAGAATAAGAATTGAATTCCCTTGGTGAGGAGGATCAAGCATCAAATCCTTTTGGTGGTGAATCCTTGGGACTTAAAGAACCTTCTCCCGGCAAGATAGAAAGCGATGTGGAGGTAGATTTCTCTCTTCCTCCCATTTATGATTTGAGTGATGGAGAAGAGTTAGATGACGTTGATGAACAAAGGATTGAATTTGAAGAATCTTGTAAAGAGGTGGAAGTCCTTAGAAAAAGAAGGGTGGGAGTTGAGTACGCTTTGTCAAGATCCTTGGAAGCTTCTTTGTCTAGGTTGTCATATATTCCTTCACTTGAGTGGGTAAAACTCATTTCTATTAGCTTTATTGTCCCACTTGAGTATGGTTTGCTTGAAACGGATGGTCAACTTAGGATGCTTTGTGGGATAAAGTAAGAGAAGAATGTTTAGTGGTTGGCGTTGCAAATCAAGGCTTATTTTGGTTGATACTTCAAGGATTAGATGCAAGGGTTGGGCTAGTGCTCAATTGAATGGTTCTAGAAGGAGAGTTTGATATTACCTTGAGAATCCCTCTTGCTCACCACCCAGATCGATTAATGATGATCAACTGCAAGACGGGTGTGAAAATAAAGTGTGGGACCCCAGATTACGCGATGAGGATCCAATTTGGGAGACCCTAACTTGTGCGGAACTCAATCAAGGCTTGGAGTCATTATTTTTGAAGAATGGGGCACAATGGAGAACCAAGCATTGATGGAAGTTCCAAGAAAAATTTAAGCACAAGCCACCTTGATGAGGAGCTCCCCATAAGTCCAACTTAAGGACAATAAACAAAAGTGCTAGGTGGGAGACACCCCACCATGGTAAATTCTTTCCATGTTTCCCTTTTGTACATATAGGTAAAAGTAGTTTAATTTCATGTTTTGTTTAGTTTGTTGAGTTTAATTGGTAGTCTAGGATGTTAAATAAGGTTTTATGGTGTTTTGGTAGCTGTTTGGAGGTTTGAAATGCTTGGTGTGGTGCAAAAATATGAAAAATTTTGAAAAACAGAGCACCAACCCACGCGTACGCGCCATGCACGAGTACGCGTACCCCAAGCATTTTTGCCCACGCACACGCACGCGTGCTTTACGCGTACGTGTGGATCAAGAAGTTTCATCCCTCCATACATCAACCCGAGAGTTGTGCCTACATTGCGCGAGTTTTGTGCCTCTCGCACAAACCAACCTATGCGCAAGCGTGAAGGACGCGTACGCGTCGGTCCTCTTGGACACCACCTGCGCGCGCACCTGCACTACGCGTACGCGTGGATTGCCTCTCTTCATCACACTTTTTTTCCTCTTTTCTTTTCATTCCTTTCCTTCTTCTTTCTCTCTACCTTTCTTCTTCTATCCTCTTCCTTTCTTACTTTAGTCTTTACCCTTTTTTAAAAAAAAGTTTTTTTTCTCATCTTAAATTTTCTTTTGTTTATTGCATTTGCATTCTTTTTTTCTTTGCATTTTAATTTTGTTTTTATAGCTTATTGTATTTTTTTAGTTTTGTATTTTAATAATGGTGTTGAATTTTCTTACTCAATTGTAGAGAGCTCTTGCATTATTTTGGTGCTTCTTGACTTGTTTGGTATTGATGGGTGATGAAACTTTTAAATCAATGCTTAATCTTGTATGACTCTTGTGTCTTTGTGCATTAATTATGACCCCATATTGTCTTTCATGACCCACTCTTTCTTGTTTAAACTTGATGCTCAACATGGTCTTCATGGGATTTACTTATGCTTTGATTTTACTCTTGCATCAAGTATTAGTTGATATACCTTAGCTCATATTGTTTTCTCTTTTACATGTTGTAGCTACCATGTAGTTGAGAACCTTACTCTTATTTGGCATTAGCCCCTGCCTATGTTATATTTGCTTTGATATCTTTTTTGTAGGCTTAATTCTCTTTCTTTTTCTCTCCTTTTAGGTTGGTCACCAAAAGAGGAAAAAGAAAAAGTTTCTACATGGGCAACAAACAAGCTCATCTGCACAATCCTTTGAAGAAACTCATCAGTTGTAACAACCCATCCACCTTGCTCTTCTTTGCATGCACTGAGGACGGTGCAATCTTCAAGTGTGGGGAGATCGTCCAACCAATTTCCATGGGTAACAATTTCTTTTTTCAACACCAATGTTAGCTAGTTGTTGCATTGCATGATAGGTTGCATGTTAGTTAGAATTTGTACATATTTTTACACTTCTTTCTTATTAGGACTACTTGGTTAGGGTGATGATTTCTTTTCCAAGAAACTGTTTTAGGGCACCCTACCAATTTGAAAAAAATTTGATGTTGAACTTGCTTGAAAGAATTTATTTTGGAACATGGTTTTTGAGCTAAGAACACAAGCATGTGAGTTTTGAGCCTAATTGCGTGGTTACATCTTACAACCACTTATCTCCATTCTTGCATGCACTGTTCTCTTTCTATTATTGTAATCTTTGATTTGTTTAATTTTATATGTCCATTATTCCTTGTATTCATGCATTTATATGCTTGAGGCCATTATTTCATTAGCTCACTTACCCAAATAGCCTACCTTTTACTCTCCATTGTTAACCAATTTTGAGCCGACGCTTAACCCAATTATTCTTTATTTTAGCACATTACAAGCCCAAAGCAAAAAATAATAAAAGTCCCTTGTTTGGATCTTTTATTGGCTTAGGCTAGTAAGAGTATTTATTATTCACATTTGGGGAGATTTGGGAACACTGATTGGGATAAATGGATGTTTTATATTTCTACATTTGGGAATTGGGAACAAGCTCATGTATTAACCAAATAATAGACCTTATGCATTGACATTCTTGTACAAAGCTTGAAAGAAAGAAAAAAATGAGAAAAATAAAAGAAAAAGAAAAAGAAAGAAAGAAAAATACACACACACACACACACACACACACACACACACACACACACACACATATATAGAAAAGAAAAAAATGGAAAAAATAAAGAAAAAGAAGAAAAACAATAACAAAGGGGACAAAAATGCCCCAAAATAAAGTCCAATGAGAATCAATGCATAGGTGTTGTGAAATGAAAAGAAAATGCATGAGTATGTGAAAAAGTGAAGAATGGATAGTTAGGTTAGCACTTAATTGTATAGGTTGTCATAGTTTAGGTGGGAAGTCTAAGCTTATCAAAGATTCAAATTTCAAGTCAACTTAACCAAATATACATCCTATCTTGACCCTAACCCCATTACAACCCATGAAAAGACCTCATAATGAATGTATGCGTGCATTGAATAATTGTTGATTGTTAGATGAAAAATAAATTTTGGAAAGCATGAGTAGAGGAGAATTGAGTGGTCAACCCTAAACACCGAGTGACTAGAGTGCAAACACTTCCGGTGAGGGTTCGATGCTCAATTCCTTGTTTCGGGCTTCCATGAGCGTTCTTCTTGCAAGTCTACTTGAACTTCATTTTGATACTTGAATTGGTAGGATTCATGAATCGTTATATGATCTTGGCCCTACTTGTGCATGTATGTCTTGGAGATTGATTTACTTTTAACTAAGTACATAGGATCATTTTGCATTTAGTTGCATTCAATTAGATAGGATACATATAGATAGATTGTATTGAATAAATGTTCATACCCCTTTTCTTGTCCTTCTTGATTTTAGCATGAGGACATGCTATTGTTTAAGTGTGGGGAGGTTGATAAATCCCATTTTTAGGGTTTATCTTGTGTTAAATTTAGAGGGTTTTGTCAACTTGTCTCCCATTTATTCACTAAAATAACATGATTTTGTAAATTCTCCTTTAATTGTGCTTAAGAGTGAAAACATAATTTTTGGGTCTTAAAATACCTAAATTTAATTCACCTTGATTCCATTAGATGCCTTGATATGTTTGTTAAGTAAATTTAGGTTTAGGAGGCAAAGATTGGAATTCAGAAAATGAAGGAAAAGCATCTAGAAATGGAGAATTCATGAAGAAATAAAGGAATCACAAAGCTGTCAATCCTGACCTCTTCGCACTTAATCGATCATAACTTGAGCTAAAAAGGTCCAAATAAGGCGGTTTTAGTTGTGTTGGAAAGCTAACATCCAGGTCTTTAAAATGATATAAGATTTTTCATAGTTACAATGCGTTTAAGAATGCGTACACGTGATGTATGCGTACGCGTCGATGCTGCATATGACTCACTTAAAGGCAACTCGTGGCTAGCGATTTTTAAAGCATTTTGGGCCCAATCCAACTCATTTTTGATGCTATTTAACCCAAGAATTGAAGGAGAATGAAGAAGTTAGTGACCAATTAGTTTAGTTTTAGTTTTCTAGAGAGAGAAGCTCTCTCTTTTCTCTAGAATTAGGATTAGGTTTAGGTTAAAATTTCTTAGATCTAGGTTTTAATCTTTGATATCATCTACTTCCACCTTTGAATTCTATGTTGCTACATCTTGTTCTTCTATTCTCTTGTTACAATTCCTCTATTTTGTTTCTACACTTTGTAAGTTGATCTACTCTTGTTCTTCTTATTTTCTTTCAATGCAATTTGAGGTAATTCATGTCAATTGTGTTTTATTTTATTGTTGTTGTTAATCTTTTGCAATTAATTGTTGTTAGAATTCATTCTTGTTGTCAATTTACCATGCTTTCCTTTTATGCCTCCCAAGTATTTGATAAAATGCTTGGAAGGATGTTAGAGTAGAATCTTGTGTTCTTGGCTTGAGATGGTAAATTAGGAATTCTTGAGTCACTAATGACCAAGTGATTGATGATTGGTAGCCATTGACTCTAGCTTTCATTAATCCAATTAATGAATAGCTAGAACTTATGGACTTGGATTGATATAGCTCATTTGGCTCTCCTTTACTAGTTAGAGGATGATTTAATGAGATTGATTTTTGCAATTATCATGATGAGATTAGAGTGATAAGGATAGAAATCCTTGACCACCAAACTTCGCCAAGACCGTTTTATCATTTGATTTTCATTACCATTTACGTTTCATGTTTCTCATTAGAAACCCCAAAATATACAACTCATAACCGATAATAAGTACACTTTATTGCAATTCCTAGGGTGAAAGTCCCGAGGTTTAAATACTTCGGTTTATTAATTTTTGGGTTTGTACTTGTGACAAACAATCTTTTGTATGAAAGAATTATTGTTGGTTTAGAAACTATACTTGCAACGAGATTTCATTAGTGAAATTCTATACCACACAAAAGTCCGATCATCATCCGTACGCATAACCTACTATGCGTACGCACAAGAACCGCAAAGCCATGTATGCGTACGCACACATTTGTGCGTACGCACGGGTCCCAGCGCATGACTCATTTAATGCAAATTGCTGGGGGAAATTTTTGGGCCTCCAGAGCCCAATTTTGGACCTTCTGAAGCTGATTGAGTGCTATATCAAAGAGGGCCTCCTTCCATTTGAAGGGGGACAATTAGGTTTAGCTTTTATGATGTTTTATCTTAGTTTCTAGAGAGAGAAGCTCCCTCTCTCTCTAGAATTAGGGTTTTTAGCTTAGTTTTCTTTTAATTTCAGCACTTTAGTTCTTGTTTTAATGTAGTTTCCTTTATGTTTTCTTGCTCTCTTGTCTTATCTTCTTAATTCCTCTTATCATTTCCTTTATTTCGCTATTTTTATGTTCATGGATACTCTTGTTAACTTTAATTTTAATTAATACAATTTATGTTTTCATGTCATTTATTGCTTTCTTTAGTTGTCATTGTCATTTTCTTGCTTTTGGTATTTTAGAATTTATTTTTAATGCAATTTAATATTATTTTATTTTCATGCACACCAAGTGTTTGATAAAATACTTAGCTTAGTTTTCACTTAGTTTTTCTACACTCTTGGCTTGGAATTGATGACTTTGGTGATCCTCGGTCATTGATGTCCATTCTTGTTTGATACATTAGAATAGTTAGTTGATTTGGCCTCCATTGACTCTATGCGACCCTTAGTATTGACATAGAACTTATGGATTGGAATTAACTATGCCTACTTGACTTATCTTTGATGTATGGTTGACCAAGTAGGATTAACTTGTCATAATCATCATGTGTTTGTGGTCAATGGCTAGGATAGGTAGCCTTAGCTCTCAATTACATGCCAAGATGTTTTCTTGCATTTAAAGTTTGTTTTCCTTGCATTTAATTGCTTTGACTTTTATTGCTTTGATGTTTAAATTCTTGCATGTTTAGTTTCCACACTCTTGGTTGAGAAATTGGGTGTTTGGGTGGAATTGAGTCGTGAATGTCCATTCCGCATAGTGTGAAAATGACTAATTGGTTTGGTTTCCATTGACGCTAGTCTTTCACTAAGTAATTATTGAGTTGACTAGGACTTATGGATTGAGATCAATTATGCCCTTTTAACTAATTCTCAAGGAGGATTGACTAATCTGGATTGATTCCACACAATTGCCATGTTTGCGGTCCATAACTAGGATAGGAATCCTAAATTCCCCAATTCTTGCCAAGAGTTGCCATTTACATTCCTTGCATGTTCATTTGCTCTCGTGCTATTTACATCTCTTACTCTCTTGCATTCCTAATTCCCATGCTCTCTCATAGCCAATAATTGTACATTTCATTGCAACTCCTAGGGAGAACGACGCGAGGTTTAAATACTCTCGGTTAATTAGAATTTGTAAACCTTTCATTGTGAGAATTCATTGTTGGTTTGGACTATGCTACTAACGAATTGATTATTGTTTCGATTGATTCCAAACTATACAATAAGTTCTCCCATTATCAGATATATATATACATATAAAGAAAAAGTGTAACCCTTTTATTGAAATGTTTTTATGTAGGAAACGACTTACCCTCCAAGAGAACTACTACCAGCTCTGTCCTCACGTTTCGACCCATCGAAATATAGCTTCCAAGGTTCAAACTCAATATCAATAATATCAATAATTGAGACACTTAATTTTCAAAACTGTCCCACTGGCCATGCCATTTTTTTATGTAGATTTTTAGCAAATTTGGGTTGGTTTGATATCTAGTGGTCTGGGAACAAAACCTACTCTTTTTTATGAGTACCAGTTTCGAATTGTGCACTAAAGATTCTAATTTGAACTAATAAAAAGAAAGAACTTAAAATAGAAAAGAAAAAATTGAAAAGACTGAAACAAAAGGGAATTCAAAAGAAACCAAAGATAACGAAATAAAAATGACTTAAAGTAATAAAATACCTTTGACCTGATGAGAGAGTTTTGAATTCAAATACAATGTGTAAACATAAAAGAAATTAAAGAAAGGGAAAACCTTGCAAAGAAAGTAAATTTGCAAAGAAAAAAATAAAAGGAATGTAAAGCAATGGAAAGAACCCGACAGAAAAATATAAACTTTGAGCAAGATCAGAAAGTCTCTGAGATGTGAAATTGCGAGAGTATTTTTTCTGAAGACAAATTCAAACCCCTAATTCTTTCAGACTTTGTTTATTTATAATATAAGCCTTCTTCACCTAGTCCAATTTTGTCACGTACTTTTCATGTAGGAAAACATAAGCGTAACTATTTTCACTATATTAATAATAAAGTAACCGCCTTCAACTGCTTCAAATACTGGTCTTTTTCATTACTTCGATCACGACACCATATATTCAACATGCATTGTCGATCAACTTGCCTTGTTCGTTGATGACCTTCACTCAATGACCTCAAAAATATTTTCGATAGAGAACTGGTGCACGAAATTGTGATCATCAATGGCGCCATCAACATGGTACGCTCAATTGCAATCTCAACTCTTTATCACAACTTCGCACAACTAACCAGCAAGTGCACTGGGTCGTCCAAGTAATAAACCTTACGCGAGTAAGGGTCGATCCCACGGAGATTGTTGGTATGAAGCAAGCTATGGTCACCTTGTAAATCTCAGTCAGGCAGATTCAAATGGTTATGAATGATATATGAATAAAGCATAAAGATAGAGATACTTATGTAATTCATTGGTGAGATTTTCAGATAAGCGAATGGAGATGCTTTGTCCCTTCCGTCTCTCTGCTTTCCTACTGTCTTCATCCAATCCTTCTTACTCCTTTCCATGGCAAGCTGTATGTTGGGCATCACCGTTGTCAGTGGCTACAGTCCCGTCCTCTCAGTGAAAATGTTCAACGCACCCTGTCACGGCACGGCTAATCATCTGTCGGGTCTCAATCAGGTTGGAGTAGAATCCATTGATTCTTTTGCGTCTGTCACTAACGCCCAGCCTTCAGGAGTTTGAAGCTCGTCACAGTCATTCAAGCATTGAATCCTACTCAGAATACCACAGACAAAGTTTAGACCTTTTGGATTCTCTTGAATGCCGCCATCAATTCTAGCTTATACCACGAAGATTCCGATTAAGGGATCCAAGAGATATCCACTTAATCTAAGGTAGAACGGAGGTGGTTGTCAGGCACACGTTCATAGGTGAGAATGATGATGAGTGTCACGGATCATCACATTCATCAAGTTGAGGAACAAGTGATATATTAGAACAAGAACAAGCTGAATTGAATAGAAGAACAATAGTAATTGCATTAATACTCGAGGTACAGCAGAGCTCCACACCTTAATCTATGGTGTGTAGAAACTCCACCGTTGAAAATACATAAGAACAAGGTCTAGGCATGGCCGTGAGACCAGCCCCATGATCTAAGATAGCATAAGACTAAAGATAGCTACCCAAATGATCCTAAGATCTAAAGTGATCAAAAGATAAGAATACAATAGTAAAATGTCCTATATGTAGAGAACTAGTAGCCTATGGTTTACAAAGATGAGTAAATTACATAAAAATCCACTTCCGGGCCCCCTTGGTGTGTGCTTGGGCTGAGCATTGAAGCATTTTCGTGTAGAGACTTCTCTTGGAGTTAAACGCTAGCTTTTATGCCAGTTTGGGCGTTTAACTCCCATTCTTGTGCCAGTTCTGGCGTTTAACGCCGGGCAGTCTTGAGCTGATTTGGAACGCCGGTTTGGGCCATCAAATCTCGGGCAAAGTATGGACTATTAAACATTGCTGGAAAGCCCAGGATGTCTACTTTCCAACGCAGTTGAGAGCGCGCCGATTGGGTTTCTGAAACTCCAGAAAATCCACTTCGAGTGCAAGGAGGTCAGAATCCAATAGCATCTGCAGTCCTTTTCAGCCTCTGAATCAGATTTTTGCTCAGGTCCCTCAATTTCAGCCAGAAAATACCTGAAATCACAGAAAAACACACAAACTCATAGTAAAGTCCAGAAAAGTGAATTTTAACTAAAAACTAATAAAAATATAATAAAAACTAACTAAAACATGCTAAAAACATACTAAAAACAATGCCAAAAAGCGTATAAATTATCCGCTCATCACAACACCAAACTTAAATTGTTGCTTGTCCCCAAGCAATTGAAAATCAAATAAGATAAAGAGAAGAGAATATGCAATGAACTCCAAAAACATCTATGAAGATCAGTATTAATTAGATGAGCGGGGCTTTTAGCTTTTTGCCTCTGAACAGTTTTGGCATCTCACTTTATCCTTTGAAATTCAGAATGATTGGCTTCTATAGGAACTCAGAATCCAGATAGTGTTATTGATTCTCCTAGTTAAGTATGATGATTCTTGAACACAGCTACTTTATGAGTCTTGGCCGTGGCCCAAAGCACTCTGTCTTCCAGTATTACCACCGGATACATACATGCCACAGACACATAATTGGGTGAACCTTTTCAGATTGTGACTCAGCTTTGCTAGAGTCCCCAATTAGAGGTGTCCAGGGTTCTTAAGCACACTCTTTTTGCCTTGGATCACAACTTTATTTCATTCTTTTTTTCTTTTTTTTTCTTTTTTTCTTTTTTTTCGTTTTTTCTCCCTTTTCTTTTGAATATTAACTGCTTTTTCTTGCTTCAAGAATCATTTTTTTATGATTTTTCAGATCCTCAGTAACATGTCTCCTTTTTCATCATTCTTTCAAGAGCCAACCATTCATGAACAACAAATTCAAAAGACATATGCACTGTTCAAGCATACATTCAGAAAACAGAAGTATTGCCACCACATCAAAATAATTAATCTGTTATAAAATTTAAAATTCATGCAATTCTTCTCTTTTTCAATTAAGAACATTTTTTTTATTCAAGAAAGGTGATGGATTCATAGGAGATTCATTGAGCGCCCTCTTCACAGATGTCTATGAAGACTTGGTCCAACCTTTGATCAAAGTTGACCTTTCTAGTGTAAGGGTGTTCATCTCCTTGCATCATGGGCAAGTTGAATGCCAACCTTACATTTTCCGGACTAAAATCTAAGTATTTCCCCCGAACCATTGTAAGCCAATTCTTTGGGTCCGGGTTCACACTTTGATCATGGTTCTTGGTGATCCATGCATTGGCATAGAACTCTTGAACCATTAAGATTTCGACTTGTTGAATAGGGTTGGTAAGAACTTCCCAACCTCTTCTTCGGATCTAATGTCGGATCTCCGGATATTCACTCTTTTTGAGTTTGAAAGGGACCTCGGGGATCACCTTCTTCAAGGCTACAACTTCATAGAAGTGGTCTTGATGCACCCTTGAGATGAATCTCTCCATCTCCCATGACTCAGAGGTGGAAGCTTTTGCCTTCCCTTTCTTCTTTCTAGAGGTTTCTCCGGCCTTAGGTGCCATAAATGGTTATGGAAAAACAAAAAGCAATGCTTTTACCACACCAAACTTAGAAGGTTTACTCGTCCTCGAGCAAAAGAAGAAAGAAGAGAGTAAAAGAAGAAGAAATGAGGGAGATGGAGATGGCTTTGTTATTCGGCCAAAGGGAGAAGTAGTGTTTAGGTTGTGTGAAAATGAGGGGGTGAAGATGGGTTTATATAGGGGTGGAGAGAATGGTAGGGTTCGGCTATGGGAGGGTGGGTTTGGGAGGGAAAGTGGTTTGAATTTGAATGGTGAGGTAGGTGGGGTTTTATGAAGGATGGATGTGAGTGGTGAAGAGAATAGTGGGATATGATAGGTAAAGGGTTTTTGGGGAAGAGGTGTTGAGGTAATTGGTGAATGGGTGAAGAAGAGAGAGAGTGGTGGGGTAGGTGGGGATCCTGTGGGGTCCACAGATCCTGCGGTGTCAAGGAAAAGTCATCCCTGCACCAAGTGGCGAGCGAAAATGCTCTCTATGCCAATTCTGGCGTTAAACGCCGGGCTGGTGCCCATTTTTGGCATTTAACACTAACTTCTTGCCCTTTTCAGGCGTTTAACGCCAGTCTGGTGCCCCTTTCTGGCGTTAAACGCCTAGAATGGTGCCAGACTGGGCGTTAAACGCCCATTTGCTACCCTTACTAGCGTTTAAACGCCAGCAGGGTCTTCCTCCAGGGTGTGCTGTTTTTCTTTCTTTTTTTATTATGTTTTTGCTTTTTCAATTGATTTTGTGACTTTTCATGATCATCAACCTACAGAAAACATAAAATAACAAAGGCAAATAGATAATTATAACATTGGGTTGCCTCCCAACAAGTGCTTCTTTAATGTCAGTAGCTTGACAGTGGGCTCTCATGGAGCCTCACAAATACTCAGAGCAATGTTGGAACCTTGATGAGCGGATAATTTATACGCTTTTTGGCATTGTTTTTAGTATGTTTTTAGTATATTTAGTTGAGTTTTTAGTATATTTTTATTAGTTTTTAGTTAAAATTCACTTTTCTGGACTTTACTATGAGTTTGTGTGTTTTTCTGTGATTTCAGGTATTTTCTGGCTGAAATTGAGGGACCTGAGCAAAAATCTGATTCAGAGACTGAAAAGGACTGCAGATGCTGTTGGATTCTGACCTCCTTGCACTCGAAGAGGATTTTCTGGAGCTATAGAAGCCCAATTGGCGCGCTCTCAACGGCGTTGGAAAGTCGACATCCTGGGCTTTCCAGCAATATATGATAGTCCATACTTTGCCCAAGATTTGATGGCCCAAACCGGCGTTCAAAGTCACCTTCAGATTTCCCAGCGTTAAACGCCGGAACTGGCACCAAAATGGGAGTTAAACGCCCAAACTGGCATAAAAGCTAGCGTTTAACTCCAAGAAGAGTCTCTACACGAAAAATGCTTCATTGCTCAGCCCAAGCACACACCAAGTGGGCCCGGAAGTGGATTTTTATGTCATTTACTCATCTTTGTAATTCTTAAGCTACTAGTTCCCTATAAGTAGGACCTTTCACTATTGTATTTTTTATCTCTGGACATCTAGTTCTTAGATCAGATCTTGGTTCTTCTGGTTCCCTCTTTGGGGCCGAAGCCAATGATCACCCTTGTTCTTATATATTTTCAACGGTGGAGTTTCTACACACCATAGATTAAGGTGTGGAGCTCTGCTGTACCTCGAGTATTAATGCAATTACTATTGTTCTTCTATTCAATTCAGCTTGTTCTTGTTCCAAGATATCACTTGTTCTTCAACTTGATGAATGTGATGATCCGTGACACTCATCATCATTCTCACCCATGAACGTGTGACTGACAACCACCTCCGTTCTACCTTAGATTGAGTGAATATCTCTTGGATTCCTGATACACGATGCATGGTTGATCGCCTGACAACCGAGCGCTCGCCTGACAAACGAGCCAGCCATTCCGTGAGATCAGAGTCTTCGTGGTATAAGCAAGAACTGATGGCGGCATTCAAGAGAATCCGGAAGGTCTAACCTTGTTTGTGGTATTCTGAGTAGGATTCAATGATTGAATGACTGTGACGTGCTTCAAACTCCTGAGGGTGGGGCGTTAGTGACAGACGCAAAAGAATCACTGGATTCTATTCCGGCCTGATTGAGAACCGACAGATGGATAGCCGTGCCGTGACAGGGTGCGTTGAACATTTCCAATGAGAGGATGGGAGGTAGCCACTGACAACGGTGAAACCCTTGCATAAGCTTGCCATGGAAAGGAGTAAGAAGGATTGGATGAAGACAGTAGGAAAGCAGAGATACGGAAGGGACAAAGCATCTTCATACGCTTATCTGAAGCTCTCACCAATGATATACATAAGTATCTCTATCTTCATCTTTATGTTTTATTCATCATCTATACCTATTTGAGTTTGCCTGACTAAGATTTACAAGGTGACCATAGCTTGCTTCATACCAACAATCTCCGTGGGATCGACCCTTACTCGCGTAAGGTTTATTACTTGGACGACCCAGTGCACTTGCTGGTTAGTTGTGCGAAGTTGTAGTGATCACAATTTCGTCCACCAAGTTTTTGGCGCCGTTGCCAGGGATTGTTTCGTGTATGGACAACTGACGGTTCATCTTGTTGCTTAGATTAGGTAATTTTTTTTTCAGAATTTCTTTAAAATTGAATTCTAGAGTTTTATGATGATCTGTTGAAATCTGGCTGGCTGAGAGGCCATGTCTAATCTTATTGGACCGAGGTCTCAACTTATCATCACAAGAGCTTGTTGATTTCTATCAAACTTGCTATTGGAGCAATGATCTGCTGAGGCTTGGCTGGCCATTGGCCATGTCTAGTGTTTTGGACCGAAGCTTTCTTTGAAAGCTTGGCTGGCTGTGAAGCCATGTCTAATTCCTGGACCGGAGTCTTAGACTAGCATTGCAATGATCCCTGGAATCCAAATTAAGAATTCTGAAACCTTTATTTTCTATTTTCATATAATTTTCGAAAAAGCACAAAAAAAAACTACAAAATCATAAAAACCAAAAATATTTTATGTTTCTTGTTTGAGTCTAGTGTCTAATTTTAAGTTTGGTGTCTGGCATGCATTGTTTATTTGATCTTGGTTCCATTTTCAAGTCAATAATACAGGGAACTGAAGATTCAGTACATGCAACAGAGGAATTATACAGAAAAAGCTGGGCGTTCAAAACGCCCAGTGAAGAAGGTAGACTGGCGTTTAAACGCCAGCCAGGGTGCCTGGTTGGGCGTTTAACGGCCAAAAAGGTAGTGCATTGGGCGTTAAACGCCAGAATGTGCACCATTCTGGGCGTTTAACGCCAGGATGGCACAAGGAGGGAAGATTTTGTTTTTAATGCAAATTTTTTTCAAGTTTTCAAAGTTCTTCAAAATCAAATCTTTTTCAAATCAAATCTTTTCAATCAAATGTATTCAAAATCAATTTCTTTCCTTTTTCAAAGATACTTGCTATCAATTAATGATTTGATTCAACATTTCAAGTATGTTGCCTTTTCTGTTGAGAAAGGTTTAATGTTTGAATCATATCTTTTCTTGTTAGCCAAGTCATTAATTTTAAAATCAAATCTTTTTAAAATTGTTTTCAAATCATATCTTTTCAATCACATCTTTTTAAAAGCATAATTTTTCAAACATATCTTTTTAATCACATCTTTTTCAAAAATAGTTTTCAATCATATTTTTTTTTCAAAATCTTTTTCAAAAATCACTTGATTTCTTTCCCACTTTTAGTTTTCGAAAATTATCAATCAATTTTTCAAAATGTTTTTAAAATCTTTTTAACTTAATTTTCGAAAATCTCTTCCCTTCTTCTCACATCCTTCTATTTATGGAGTATCACTCCTCCTCAATGCACAATTCGAACTCTATCTCACTAAGTTCGAATTCTTCTACCTCTTTCTTCTATTTTTCTGTTCCTCTGACACCTCAAGGAATCTCTATACTGTGACATAGAGGATTCCATATTTTCTTGTTCTCATCTCTTTCATATGAGCAGGAACAAAGACAAAGGCATTCTTGTTGAAGCTGACCCTGAACCTGAAAGGACCTTGAAGCGAAAGCTAAGAGAAGCTAAGGCACAACTCTCTATAGAGGACCTGACAGAAATCTTCAAAGAAGAAGAACCCATGGCAGCCGAAAATAACAACAAAGCCAACAACGCAAGGAAGGTGCTTGGTGACTTTACTGCACCTACTCCCGACTTCTATGGGAGAAGCATCTCTATCCCTGCCATTGGAGCAAACAACTTTGAGCTTAAGCCTCAATTAGTTTCTCTAATGCAACAGAATTGCAAGTTCCATGGACTTCCATTGGAAGATCCTCATCAGTTCTTAGCTGAGTTCTTGCAAATCTGTGACACTGTCAAGACTAATGGGGTTGACCCTGAGGTCTATAGACTTATGCTATTCCCTTTTGCTGTAAGAGACAGAGCTAGAATATGGTTGGACTTACAACCTAAAGACAGCCTGAACTCTTGGGAAAAGCTAGTCAATGCCTTCTTGGCAAAGTTCTTTCCTCCTCAAAAATTGAGTAAGCTTAGAGTGGAAGTCCAAACCTTCAGACAGAAGGAAGGTGAATCCCTCTATGAAGCTTGGGAAAGATACAAATAATTGATCAGAAAGTGTCCCTCTGATATGCTTTCTGAATGGAGCATCATAGGTATTTTCTATGATGGTCTCTCTGAACTGTCCAAGATGTCTTTGGATAGCTCTGCTGGAGGATCTCTTCATCTGAAGAAGACGCCTACAGAAGCTCAAGAACTAATTGAAATGGTTGCAAATAACCAATTCATGTATACTTCTGAAAGGAATCCTTTGAACAATGGGACAAGTCAGAAGAAAGGAGTTCTTGAGATTGATACTCTGAATGCCATACTAGCTCAGAATAAGATATTGACTCAGCAAGTCAATTGATTTCTCAGAGTCTGTCTGGAATGCAAAATGCACCAAACAGTACTAAGGATGCTTCATCTGAAGAAGAATCTTATGATCCTGAGAACCCTTCAATGGAAGAGGTGAATTACCTAGGAGAACCCTATGGAAACACCTATAATTTTTCATGGAGAAATCACCCAAATTTCTCATGGAAGGATCAACAGAGGCCTCAACAAGGTTTCAATAACAATAATGGTGGAAGAAACAGGTTTAGCAATGGCAAGCCTTTTCCATCATCTTCTCAGCAACAGACAGAGAATTCTAAGCAGAACCACTCTGACTTAGCAACAATGGTCTCTGATCTAATCAAAACCACTCAAAGTTTCATGACTGAAACAAGGTCCTTCATTAGGAACTTGGAGGCACAAGTGGGACAGCTGAGCCAGAAAATTACTGAACTCCCTCCTAGTACTCTTCCAAGCAATACAGAAGAAAATCCAAAAGGAGAGTGCAAGGCCATCAACATGGCCGAATTTGGAGAGGAAGGAGAGGAAGTGAACGCCACTGAGGAAGACCTCAATGGACGTCCACTGGCCTCCACTGAGTTCCCTAATGAGGAACCATGGGAATCTGAGGCTCGAAATGAGACCATAGAGATTCCATTGGACTTACTTCTGCCATTCATGAGCTCTGATGAGTATTCTTCCTCTGAAGAGGATGAGCAAGTTGCTAAATACCTTGGAGCAATCATGAAGCTAAATGACAAGTTATTTGGTAATGAGACTTGGGAGAATGAACCTCCTTTGCTCACCAAAGAACTGGATGACTTGTCTAGGCAGAAATTACCTCAAAAGAGACAAGATCCTGGGAAGTTTTCAATACCTTGTACCATAGGCACCATGACCTTCAAGAAGGCTCTGTGTGACTTAGGGTCAAGTGTAAACCCCATGCCTCTCTCTGTAATGGAGAAGCTAGGGATCTTTGAGGTGCAAGCTGCAAGAATCTCACTAGAGATGGCAGACAATTCAAGAAAACAAGCTTATGGACTTGTAGAGGATGTTCTGGTGAAAATTGAAGACCATTACATCCCTACTGATTTCATAGTCCTAGAGACTGGGAAATGCATGGATGAATCCATCATCCTTGGCAGACCCTTCCTAGCCACAGCAAAGGCTGTGATTGATGTTGATAGAGGTGAACTGATCATTCAAGTGAATGAGGAATCCTTTGTGTTTAAGGCTCAAGGATATCCTTCTGTCACCATGGAGAGGAAGCATGAAGAGCTTCTCTCAAAACAGAGTCAAACCGAGCCCCCACAGTCAAACTCTAAGTTTGGTGTTGGGAGGCCACAACCAAACTCTAAGTTTGGTGTTGAACCCCCACGTTCAAACTCTAAGTTTGGTGTTGGGAGGTTCCAACAATGCTCTGAGTATCTGTGAGGCTCTATGAGAGCCCTCTGTCAAGCTACTGACATTAAAGAAGCGCTTGTTGGGAGGCAACCCAATGTTATATCTTATCTATTTTCTTTTGTTATTTTATGTTTTTTTTTTGTAGGTTGATGATCATGAGAAGTCACAAAAACAATTGAAAAAGCAAAAACAGAAAGAAAAACAGCACACCCTGGAGGAAGATGTTGCTGGCGTTTAAACGCCAGTAAGGCTAGCAGTTGGGCGTTTAACGCCCAGTCTGGCACCATTCTGGGCATTTAACGCCAGAAAGGGGCACCAGACTGGCGTTAAACACCAGGAAAGGGCAAGAACCTGGCGTTAAATGCCAGAAAGGGGCACCAGCCCGGCGTTTAATGCCAGAATTGGCTAAAAACGCAATTTTGCATGCCAATTGGTGCAGGGATGACTTTTCCTTGACACCTCAGGATCTGTGGACCCCACAGGATCCCCACCTACCCCACCACTCTTTCTCTTCACTACTCACATCCATCCTTCATAAAACCCCACCTACCTTACCCTTCAAATTCAAACCACTTTCCCTCCCAAACCCACCCATACATGACCGAACCATGAGCCCCCCTCTCCTATATAAACCCTTCTTCACTCCTTCATTTTCACACAACCTAAACACCACTTCTCCCCCTCTTTGGCCGAACACAAAGCCATTCCCTTCTTCCTCATTTCTCCTTCTTCTACTCTCTTCTTTCTTCTTTTGCTCGAGGACGAGCAAACCCTTTAAGTTTGGTGTGGTAAAAGCATTGCTTTTTGTTTTTCCATAACCATTTATGGCATCCAAGGCCGGAGAAACCTCTAGAAAGAGGAAAGGGAAGGCAAAAGCTTCCACCTTCGAGTCATGGGAGATGGAGAGATTCATCTCAAGGGTGCATCAAGACCACTTCTATGAAGTTGTGGCCTTGAAGAAGGTGATCCCCGAGGTCCCTTTTTCACTCAAAAAGAGTGAATATCCAGAGATTCGACATGAGATCCGAAGAAGAGGTTGGGAAGTTCTTACCAACCCCATTCAACAAGTCGGAATCTTAATGGTTCAAGAGTTCTATGCCAATACATGGATCACCAAGAACCATGATCAAAGTGTGAACCCGAATCCAAAGAATTGGCTTACCATGGTTCGGGGAAAATACTTAGATTTTAGTCCGGAAAATGTGAGGTTGGAATTCAACTTGCCCATGATGCAAGGAGATGAACATCCTTACACAAGAAGGGTCAACTTTGATCAAAGGTTGGACCAAGTCCTCACTGACATTTGTGAAGAGGGCGCCCAATGGAAGAGAGATTCAAGAGGGAAGCCGGTTCAATTAAGAAGGCATGACCTCAAGCCCGTGGCTAGAGGATGGTTGGAGTTTATCCAACGCTCAATCATTCCCACTAGCAACCGGTCTGAAGTTACTCTAGACCGGGCCATCATGATCCATAGCATCATGATTGGAGAAGAAGTAGAAGTTCATGAGGTTATAGCCCAAGACTCTATAAGGT